>NC_056743.1:889682387-889717387 GCF_019279795.1 Protopterus annectens | reverse complement strand
ACCTTCACTTCTGTCATGCCTTATTTTTTACTACTGAATAAAAAAGATACACATGTTGATGAGAAATTGAAAGGTAGGGTGTGCAGCTTTCTGTCACAGTTTCAGAGCACTTAGTATACATGTACAGAACAGTTTTTACATGAGACAAATGAAAGATGGTGGGTGTGTGATGCTTGCACGAAACATTCTGTTTACTTTTTTGACTGTAGTGATTTAAAATTGTCTTGTTTTGAGTTGATGAGGCAGATATCTTTAAGGTCCAGTCACATCAGACATTCCGTATAGATGCATTCATGAAACAATACCTAGATTTAGCCCTATCCTGCTTTAAAACATTGTGTGCTGCATTCATATGATGGTCAGTAACAGTTAGAGACCTAAGCTGTGGCAGACCTGTGAATGGATTTTTGCTATTGCTGCTTGACAGTTGACATCAGGAAAGGAATCAGGCCATCAGTGGGATGTGTGAGACAAATGAATAGAATGGCTCTACTTCAAATAATCAAAATGTCACTTACCCAAATTTTAAATGATCAAGACAGAAACACCAAACTTGCATTTAAACAAAAAGCCACAACACCGATATCTACACCAGGGAAAGGAGACAGTTGGCCAACATGGGCAAAAAACAAACCAAAGCAAAACAAACACTCCCAAGTGGGGGGCTGCATTTCCCCATAACCCCATAACTAAATATGCCAACTCGGAGATCACACTATGGTGGGGAAAAGGGCAAACTCCTGAATGCTGGCTGACTGCCTCCTTTGCCTGGTGAAAATATCGGTGCTGTGACTTTTCTTTTAAATGCAAGTTCGGTGTTGTTGTCTCGATCATTTAAAATTCAGGTAAGTGACAGTTTGATTATTTGAAGTAGACCCGAATAGAATAATTTATTTATTTATTTATTTTACATTTGTTTACCGGGATAGTCCGACTGGATATATGTCCATTTTCAGTGGAGGCCCGGGGAGAAAAGCTCCAATTAGACAAATTATAGGTTCATAGGTAGGTACTAGGCTATTAGCCCTAGGGCCTATATAAGCCTAGCCAAAAAGGTACCCTGGCTTTCGCCACCCAAGAAAATTATTTTCCTGTGCCCCTTTCGAGCAGAGCCACATAAGTGATCCCTGGGGTGAATTTCCAATTTCCCATCCAATCATCAAGATATTTCTTGAATTGTGCTAATGAGGAGCTTTGTTTGACATAGATAGGTAGTCTGTTCTAGAGTATGGGAAGTCTCTGGGACAGGAATCTATCCCTCCAGCATATTCTGTTTATTGAGACAAGGTTTAGGTCCTTAGACCATGTAGCTCAGAAGGATTGGGATTTCTTTAAGTGGAGCATGTCCAACAGCTCTGGGTTTGACATAGCTTTATATGTTAGGCAGAGATCGCCTCTGATGGAGTAAAGCTTGAGTTTTTTGAGACGGTCTGCGTAAGGCATCTGTTTGAGGCCAGTAATCCTCTTTGTGAGGTATTTCTGTGGCCTTTCCAGTTGTTGTAGATGTCTTGTGAGGTACATACCAAAAGAGGCGTTGTACTCTATAATGGGTCTAATGAGTGATGAGTAGGGGGGAACAATGACCTCTTTTTGTCTGGATGAGAAACCTTTTGTGATGAGGTGAGCCACGTAGAAGGATTTCCTAACCACTGTGGTGATATGATTATCAAAGGAGAGACTACTGTCCACCTGTGTCCCAACGTGTCTTATCACACTTTCGGCATTAAGTAGACTACCACTTATGTGGTAGTTCATGGGTACAGAGATTTTACCAAAGGGGATGACGATACACTTTTTGGCATTGAGCTTCAGGCCATGGCTTTGACACCAGGCATCTGTCTCAGTGAGGCCCTTTTGTAGTATGTCCACATCGTTAGGAGTTTTGATTATGGCTCCTAGTTTGCAGTCATCTGCAAACTTTGTTAGCCAAAGACCTTCTGTGTTAGCCTGTACTTCAGAGAAGTAGATACCAAACAGGAGAGGACCCAGGTCTGAACCCTGTGGTACTCCACTTGTCACTGGTCTGAATTCGGATTTGGAGTCTGCTACTTTCACAGTGTGGGTTCTGTCCATGAGCCAGTTGGCAACCCATCTTGTGACATAGGGATTTATACCTTGTTTAGTGAGATTATCTATAATTCCAGAGTGGGGGATGGTGTCGAAAGCCTTGGCGAGATCTAGATAAGTTGTGTGAACCACCTTACCCTCATCTATGGCTTTGGTGACTGCTTCAAAGAAGTCAATCAGGTTTAGGAGACATGATTTCCCTTTTACAAACCCAAACTGGGTAGGGTCCTGAGTTTGGAGATTACCAATGTCTTTGTTTATGAGTTCCAAGATGATACGTTCCATGGCCTTGCAGACCAGGTTCATCATGCTAATGGGGTGGTAGTTCCCGGGGTCCATTGTAACCGTCGCGGTACGACATTCAGTGGGCACAAATCCTGAGGTGAGGCTATGATTGAACATAGTACTTAGGTAGGGTGCCAGTTCATTCTGTAGTTCGTGTAGAACGCAGCCTGGGATATTGTCAGGTCCCATGGATGCTGTGTTCTTGGCTTTGGAGAGTGTGTTTTTTACCTGTGCAGCCGTGATTATAGGAACTTTGCATTCTTCTGGTATAGAGATGGGCCCTCTAGGGGGTGAGAGGGGGTAAAGTTAGCACTGAACCTATCTGCCAGGATGTTGGCAATATCAGTTGGTTCTGTATATTTAGTGCCATTGTGCTGTTACTCAGAGCAGATATGAGTGTTGCCATTGAGATTCTTGACATAGCTATAGAATGCTTTGTGGTTGTCTTTAGAGTCAGTGGCAATTTTGTTTTCGTAACTAGCTTTGGAGGATTTTATGAGGGATCTCAGCTTCTTACTGAGGTTGACTAGGAAGTTCCTCCAATTATGGGATTTTACCCTTTTTTGCAACAGTTTCTTTCTTCTGTTGTAGAGTTTGTTTATGGCAGAGGACCACCAGATTGGCTTCCTGTTTTTGGAGGATACCATCTTGGTTCTATTAGGGATGGCATGATCCATGCACTCGTGTAAGTGCTTATAAAATGAATTTGTGTAGGATTCAGCAGTCGTACCTCTATTGTCCATCTGCATGGGTGTCATGAAGTTTACCACTTCTGTCTTAAGAAGTGTGAAGTTGGCTTTGGAGAAGTTTTTTACAGTGGTTTCCCTAATTGGGGGTGGGGGCAGGATGTGGATGTCTAGGGTGATTAGCTTGTGGTCAGATCTGTCCAACGAGGAATTGACCTCTGGTGTGGAATACTGGTTGCCCATGTTGGTAATGACCAGGTCTAGGATATTGCTGCCCCTGGTGGGGGTGTGAATAAGTTGATCCAAGGCATTGGAATTTATGAATTCCAGAAAATGTTGAGCAAAAGAGTTGGTATATGAGTAGTTTTCCCAGTTAATGGTGGGGAAGTTGAAATCGCCCATTATTAGGGTGTTGGGTTGTACCCTAATGCTTTCCAGTGTATCAAGAAATGAGGAGTGGTAATCTTGGGGCATGGTGGGGGGTCTACTCTGGGCTAGCTACAATTTGGATTACGGTCTTGCCCAGAGTTAGTTGCACTTGGATAATCTCGGATGCATTATGCTGTGCAACTAGCCTGGAGGTGTGGATATCCTTAATGAATATGGACATGCCTCCACCTTTAGTGCTTCATTCCTGGTTAGGTGGCCAAAAGGTGTGGTATGAATTATAGCCTGGTAATGCAGGGGTGCTCTCTTGAGCTTTGAACCAGGTCTCTGTCACTGCACAGATGTTGATGTTCTCCATTTTAAGTTCAAAGATAACATTTAAAAAATATAAAATATAAAAAAGTATAAAAACAACATTTACAACAAAGAATAAAAAACAAAGTGAGTATGTACAATGGTTCGTGGTGTTCCCTAATAGGGATACACAATTCACATGGTCAGACACAATTAAAGGCAGGAGACATAAGATAGCATACAGAGCTTGGTGAAATAGTTACCTGTTTGATATTTAGAGATTCTCCTTTCAGTATTTAACTTAATCAGGATTGTTACACTGGCAGAACCAGTTAATTTTGAGATACTGTTTGAGGTTATTTTTGAATAGATCTATGGAGGATTGTAGGGTTATATGGTTTGGCAACAAATTACAGGTTTTGCCAACAAAGTTGGCAAACAGGGATTCACCAGCAGCATTGTTAGCTTTGTGGGTTTGGATGAGTAGTTTGTTGGCTGATTGCAGGGATGTCAAGTTGCTATAGGGCTTAATGATATTTATGAGTGAGGGGGTATCCTCAGGGTGCTACAAAATGTTGTGTGCTATTTGGAGTTGATTGAATTGAATTAGACTGGGCAGTTCTAGCCACTCTAGTTGCTTCAGGTTCTGGCAATGGTGGGTTCTGTAAGTGAAGCCAGTGGCAAATCTGGCAATATGGTTGTAGCTATGGGAGAGCTTACCTAATTCTGATTTGTAAGTTTGAGAGTACTGGTGAGGCATATAGTAGAGTAGAGAGTAGGTGTGACCGGGCGATTGCAGTCCTAGCCAGTGGGGTTAAAAATGTTTCATTTCTATACAGTGACCCAAGCTTCTTATTGATGGTCTGTATGGTTTTGTTGACCTGTAAGTCAAATTTAAGATTATTGTCTATGATAACCCCTAGAAGTTTAGTGTGTTGATCTGGGGAGATAGTGGTACCATTGTTTGACATGACAGAGAAAGAAAGTGTGGCAGATTTGCTGGTGTGGGTGAAGAGTAAAAGTTTAGTTTTATTGGGGTTCAGCAGTAGGCATTGGTTGGTGAGCCATTTCTCAATAGTGTTAAATGTATTTTGGGTTAGGGCTTGCAGTTCGGATGGGGAGGGAGCTGAGCAGATCAGAGTGGAATCATCTGCTTACTGAATACAGGTAGCTTTAGGGATAGCGGTATGGAGGTTGTTGATAATAATAGAGAAGAGTAGTGGACCCAGTATGGAGCCTTGAGGGACACCAAGTTTGAGAGGTAGCTGGCTGGAGAGTTTGCCCTGTCATAGTACCGCCTGTTGTCTACCAGTCAGGTAGGACTGGAACCGCTGGATTGCGTGCTTATGGAGGAAAATAGATTTGAGGGGGATAATGAGAAGTTCATGGTTGACCATGTTGAAGGCTTATGATAGGTCAAGAAAGAGGGCAGAGGATAGCCTATTGTTATTACTGTTTTGGTTTATAGTGTTAGTAAAGGAAAGATGGGCTGAGGTCTTGCTGTGGTTTTGCCTGAAGCCATGCTGGAAGTTAGATAGTAAGTTATTCTGTGTAAGTTATTGCATTAGTTGCAACCCCTACTCAGAAAAGTCAGGAGCAAAAGAAACTTTGACTCTGACAAATTCCAACTGGAACTTAGCTCTTGCAATTGGTCCATGCTAAAACACCTACCCTTAGAGGAGGCAGTTGCCTATTTTAACAACAAATTTCTTGGAATTTTTGATCTACATGCACCTGCCCGCTCAAAACGTACAAAAGCAAGAACTGCACCATGGCTATCTAAAGAGACAAGACAAAAAATTACCAGCAGAAACAAACTATGGGCTCAATGGCGTTCGACAAAAGACCCCCATGATCATGTAAAATATAGGTATGCTAGGAATGAAACAAAAAAAATTATTCTACAGGACAAAAAACAATACTACTGCAATTTACAGACAACCAATAAGAACAATCCTCAGAAGTTCTGGGCAGGGATGAACAATCTACTCCACCCTGGTAAAACATCTACACCTATCCCTGCTGCCACCATTGATAAATCCCCAGAGGAGGTCTCTGACAGTTTTAACCATTTCTTTACTGAAACAATTCAAGCTCTAGCTAGACAATTACCTTCTAGCTCCCCTGCCCCTGATACTTCTACCTCTAAAAACCGACTCTCATTCTCCTTCCAACCAGTGTCCACATCTCTTATCCGTAACATGATCAAAAAATTAAAACCTACCACACTCTCCGCTAACCAGCTCCCCGCTGAGTACCTTCAAAAATCAGCTGATGCCATTGCCTAACCAACATCGATACTAATCAATCGTACCATAGCAGAAGCTAACATTCCCACCATCTGGAAAACATCCTACGTAATCATCCCACTACATAAAGGAGGTTCCTCTACGGAATTCTCCAATTATAGACCTATAGCTATACTTTCTCCACTTGCAAAGATTATGGAAAAATGTATACAAAAACAATTTATGCACCACCTAATCCAAAATCACCTCATGGTGGATACCAAGCATGGTTTTCATCCACACCATAGCACAACCTCAGCGTTAATGGCTTTTACCAATACCATAAACAATAACTGTAACAATAATCACATATCCTCTGCCCTATTCTTGGATCTTTCCAAGGAATTTGACATGGTTGATCACCAACTTCTGGTCCACACCTTGCAAACTTTCCACCTTGATACTAATGCCCTCCTTTGGTTTACATCCTACCTAAATGGAAGACAACAGGCTGTCCTATGGCAGAACAAGCTCTCTAATCTATTACCAAACACCCTTGGAGTACCACAAGGCTCCATATTAGGGCCCCTACTGTTTTCCATCTTTATTAATGACTTGTATACAGTCATACCAAACGTCAGCTGTATCCAATACACTGATGACTCCACCCTGATTTGCTCAGCTACTTCTCCCACAGACCTGAAGGTCGCTACCCAGTCCACCTTTAATACCATGGATAATTGGCTCTCTGAACGTAGATTGTTACTAAATCCCCAAAAAACTAAAATGCTGTTATTCTCTCCAACTCATAGGTCTGCCACCTTCACCTTTACCATAAATGCAAAAGATGGGACAATAATTTCCCCTGACCCCTCTATAAAATTATCAGGTGTCATTATTGACAATAACCTAAAGTTTGACCTACATGTAAATCAAACAATCAAGAACATCAATAACAAGCTTGGGTCACTGTATAGAATAAAAGCCTTCCTAACCCCTCCAGCTAAGATGGCTATAGCTCGCTCTCATCTACTCTCAACACTTTTATACGCCTCCCCCCTTCTCTCCAATCTAAACAAATCTGTACTAAATAGACTGTCAACCTGTTACAATCATATTGCCAAGTTTGTCACTGGAATGCCTTTTAAAACACACCACTGCATCAATCTAAAACAGCTTGGGTGGCTAGAACTTCCCAGTCTCATACAATATAACCTGCTGATCATGGCTAACAAAATCCTCTATAACCCAGATAACACACCAGCCCTTCAAAATATTATCACCCCCCACAACAATCCAAGACTGCTTCTATCCTTGAACAAACTTCTAATTCAGTCAATCAAAATCAACAACACTGCTGGAGATGCCCTCTTTGCTAATGCTGCAGGCAGAGCTTGGAACTTACTTCCAGGTGATATTACTTTGCTCTCCTCCCTAGGACAATTTAAAACTAAACTCAAACAACATATGACATTTAACTGGCTTTGCCACTGCAACAAGCCCGGGTAACTTTCAACATGAATGTGAATAACCCAACTAACTATTTATTGTTAATTTTTCTCCTGACTAGAACCAGGGGTATCTCATGTTTGTCTATGTATTCGTTGGTAATACTACTTATGTACTCTTGTTTTACTTGTATTATTGTATCTGATAAATTGGAGCTCATCTCCTTGGGCCTCCACTGAAAATGGACATGGCTCCAGTTGGACTATCCCGGTCAACAAATGTAAAATAAAATAAAAATAAATAAATAATTAGTTGCCTGTGTACACATTTCTCCATTATTTAAGGACAACTTAAGGACATATATCCTTCTCTGGTGTGGTGGACTGGACAATGGTGAGAGTACTTGGTATCAAAAGATGAGCTTTTGAGACTATACCTATAATAGGTTCCACTTATAGTCACCAGTTAGAAAGACAGTTTAAAATAATGAAAAAACTGACATTTGGACTCCTGTTCTTTATTCTGGTTGCAAGACTGCACAGCCTAAAGGAGCACCTCCTTATCAGAGAGGGAGTATGACATTAGTGTTAGAATAATTAAGTAAGGCAGTGGTGCTTGGGTGTCCCCCCACACAAAATAGATTGAGTTTGCATTTTTTTTTTATTAATGCTGATTCCTTTTACCTTTTTGAAAGTCATGCTTTTGACTGGCACTTTTTGAGTGGAATTCATATACACTACTTAGGACATCCTTCATATCTGACATCACTATATATCCTGTTACAGTTGAATGGATATGAACATAGAGGTATTCAGTACTTTGTAGTCTGTCTTATTCATACCCCAAACACTGGAATATAGAGGTGTTGAGATATCCTTTATATAAAAAATATACACAAGCCACCTCTCAGGTTTCAGAGTACATAAGTCCTTCAGCTGGAGCTAAGCTGTTAATGAAGGATACATGTGTATACATTTAACATGCAGAATGCATAATTTATCACCTATCAGCAAAGAGAAACACTTCAAAAACACCTTCATGAAAAAAAATCTTAGTGAACACCTGGATATATGTGAAGATGTTTATGTTTATGAGTAGATTTGAATTTGTGCGCATTTTTTTTTTATGTGTGTGTGTGTGTGTGTGTGTGTGTGTGTGTGTGTGTGTGTGTGTGTGCGCATGTACAAGCAAGAGTTCTTTCTCTCCAAAAAACAGCATTGATTTTTCAAATTTAGCAATTGAAGCCAGTCAAGTAATATGAAACTGAAGTACTTTCAATAGCAAAAGTAATTCACAACAAATAGAGATGATTTGAACGCTAAGAGCATTTTCAGAATAAAACTACATTTATTAGTTTGTCTTAAAATGAAATGTTTGTGAGACAGCTGATAAGACAGCTGATAAAATTCACGTTTGCAGAGATCAGGTCTTAGTGCTGTGTTTTTGAAAACATTAGGGACTGACGGATGGGCACACATCCATGCAAGTTACATTCACTCACTCACACGCAAACATACACTTACAGACAACTATGTCCCTAGGGCATCTAAAGTGCACACACTGTGCGTCAGGTTAGTTTTTCTTTACCTCAGTTATGCTTAAAATGCCTTGATTAGTAGACAGGAGAGAAACTATGTATTCTGTAGTCCCTTCCTTTTCACATGTGGATGTTAAAGCATTTTATCCAGCATTAATATCTCCAGGTAAAAGTTTTGAGTTGTCCAAAAACTTGAGCTGGCTGTATTGTAAAATCCTTCAAGTTCACTACAAATTATCACATCACTCATGTGATTTAGTGTATTTTTGCACTAGACCAGAAAAATCACTCCTATTTTTTTATATTTAGTCATCACTGCTTTGGACATTTGTTAGCCACTTATAATTTATCAGAGGCCTTAGCCTGCAGGTCAGTCAAGACATTTGATTATGCCTTGTCAGTGATCTGTGCTAGCAGTGGACTTTTACAGGAAGATAAACAAGTGGATGGAACAAAAACTGTTAAAGGTAAAAGTCAGGTAGACATAAAGCAAACACAAACTGCAAGATGTAATCAGTTACACAAGTGTTACTAAATCACTTGAATTATGCTGCACAATTTTCACAACACGGTGCTGAGCAGAACAGTTTTGACAACAGCTGAGTTGTTCCTGTCCCACTCAATCAGTAAATTATCATATCTATGCCTTCTCTGGGAGCATCACAGAACTCTTAATGTGCAAACATTATGGTATTGAAGTGGCTGAAAAACACTGGAAACCTGAGCCACAAAGCATCATAGAAAATGATGAAGTCTACATCACATGGGATCACCCATTACCAACTGTTCAAAAGATAGATGCTAGAAAACTGGATATAGTGGTCCAAGAAAAGAAGACAAAAATAGCATTGGTCATTGAAATCGCCACACCCAGTGACTACAGTGTCCTGTGTAGAGAGACACAAAGTTATAAAATATCAGGATTTGCAAGTAGAAATGAGAGCAATGTGGAAGAAAGATACCCAGATAGTTCCAATAGTAGTCGGAGCAACACGTCTTTTAAAAAGAGTCTATAATCATATTTAGACATGTTACCAATACATGTAACTGTATGAATTGCAGAGACTGGGCATGGTGTGGGTACTGCGAAGAGCACTTTTGACTGACTTCAAAGAATGAAACAATACTAATTTCATGAACTTTAATTGTACTTTGACATAGGAATGGGGTCCATTCCCATCATGGTATTAGAAACCCAAAAGATTTGGAGAAATTAAAATGGCAGTTACTGATGTCCATGAACTGCACTAATGTCAGGGTGCTGATAATGTGGGATGTCTGTGTGTCTTGAGAAGTGGTGCCAACACAACCACATATTTTTGGCTGTGAGGAAGAGTAGTGGTTCACATAACTTACTTAGGAATCTGATAACGCCACCTAATATGTTATAATAAATTAACCAAATGATGGCACAGTGGCATAACGGATAGCGCTGTCGCCTCACAGCAAGAGGATCTCTGGTTTGATTCTTGGCTAGGGTGCCTTCTGTGTGGAGTCTGCATGGGCTCCCTGTGTTTGTGTGGATTTCCTCTGCATGTGCCAGTTTCCTCCCACATTCCAAACACATGCAGTAGGTGGATTGGCTACTCTAAATTGGCCATAGGTGGGAGTTGCATGCGATTTTTCTGGTATGGAAGAACAGACATGGCAGGGCTAGACACCGGGGGTGTGAACCTTGGCTCTAGATGATTGTCACTGTTGAAGTGACGCCCTGACCCCATGTCCAAAAATGGGAACAAGGAATTTTGGATGCGGATGGAAATTAACCAAATGCTGCCTAACTAAGTCACGTAAAGCCTAATATATTGGCTTCACTTTCTTCTGAATGTTATGATAATGACATTTGTACTTAGCAAAACATAAACCAAAAGCAACAAGAGATTTGATTAATTATAATGGCTAACTAAAACACGAATACAGCTCTGGACACACGTTTCATGTATCAGCTAAGCAATCCTGTAAAATACCAAAAGACAGAAAAGTTTTAGACTGAATGTATTTTCAGTTAGAGGCTGTTTAACTGGCTTCACCTAAAGTGAACCCTTTCAGTTTCAGCCTCAAAAAAAAGTATAAAAGAATGGAGAAACCATAAAATAAAATGTGAAGTCATAATGTTTGAAATTATGACAGACATTCAGAATTTATATACACATACAAGACTGCTGACTGGTCATAGAGAGTTTGCCTGTGTTTTACTGCAGCTTGTTTGAATTACTGTAATATGTGTGAATATGATGCCAGTAACAAAGTCTTAAATCACGTGCACTCAGATTTGAAGAAATATCTATTTTTTAATTCTTCAGAGAAAGATGAAAGATCAGCTATATCAGTAATGTGTGGGAGCAAGACACGTAAAGGTCATGAGTAGTGGCTGGATGCTCTTAAAATTTAATGTTAGTTTTAGACTGTACACTGGCCTTTGGAAGAACTAGACAAATGGATGTGCTCACACTACATATTCCCTGAAAGCGTGAAAAGTTTTCTGCTAAAATAGCATGGCAGCCACAACTAATTAAGTTAACAACCTTTTCATCTGGATAATGAATATCTGTTAAACCAAAGTATATGCAGACCTTACGAATAAACTAATCAAGGAAACAAACTTTTCAGAGAAAATGTATGTGATGTCATCAAAATTCTTTTGGAAAGATTAGTCTAGCTGTCATAAATAAAACTGCATAGAAATACAAATCATTTCATAACATTCATTTTTTGGGAGTCTGTTTTTCATGTCCTTTGAAATATTTTACCCGAATTCAGCAATCTATGTGTTTACAATTCTCACAGATATTACACATGCTTTAATGTAAATTTGCAGCAGTTAAGTAATTATTCAAGCAGTATATTTGTGTCACATTTGACTGTGAGGGTCATCGTATGACAAGTAAGCATATATGTACCTCATATGAGTCATTCCAAATCTTAAAGCTGAATGCACAAGTTAAAAAATAGCAAGTCATTCACTTTAACATCTGAAATATTTTTAAAATTACATTTTTTATGCTGGATTAGGAGATCATTTTTCTAATATTCTGATAAAAAACAGAATGATGTAGGAATTTATTTAGATCTTCTCTTCACTACAACATACCACATTTGCATAACTGAGTCTTAAAAAGTCCTTGCTCCTCAATGTTCCACATTGAAAGATTCTGTCATACATTTATTGCTAAGAACTTTTTAAATTAATATCAATGGTAAATTATTCTGAATCATATTAATTCACCAAAATAATACTTTATAAGTATACAGTAAAACATTTAACCACCCTGTGAGCTTCCTAGTTGGAGTTGTTATTAAGCTGTTAGTATGTGTGCCACATTTTGCCCATTTGTTCCACATTATGAGAGGAAATGTTACACATTCTGGAGATAAAAGGTTGACAGCTATGCATATTTGTGACTTTATTGACTGGGCTATTGTTTATTGTTAGCAGTAGCCATGGAAAGATTGTAGTGTAACATATAATATGCTGTAAATTTCAGTACAGTCTTCTAGCTTATACCCAACATGACTATTGGGCATAATACAATACATTCTGCTGCTGTGGCCTGGTGGACAGATAACATAATTTGCAGTACAAATAAGGAATTCTTTTTTATCAGGGCTGCTTTCATTAATTTGACAAAGGTTTTGAATTCTGTGTACTATCCACTCCTCCAGATTGTGCTCCTTACACTGGGGATTTCTATGGAAGTATGACAATTATATGCGAGTCCACTCTCCCAGAGAAAGAGTGCCGTTCACTGGGTTTATAGTGCACTGGAAACCAAGCAGGGCTCGTAAGAGAAGATGCTGAATAGAGGACTTTTTTGACACCTGGACACAAAGACACAGTCCAGGTGTATTAGTTTCTGAATAATGGAGAATATATCTCTTACTTGGTAACTTTCTTGCTAATGTAACTTGTTTACAGGTGACATTCCAGGGTGTCACCTTGGCGGGGCACTATGCTTTTTGTAAAAAATATTGCTTGTGCTGTCATTTGGTCATAGTGAACATTAATATTGACTCCTATAGCCCAAACTGTCTAACTACCCAAAGTATACTGTATAATTCTATTAAACTATTCATTAACTCAGTCTATATCCTCTGCCACCTTCCCTCAGCCTTCTGGAGCATATTAAATGAAGTCAAACAGTTTAGCAACAAAAGTAATTTTATACTTCTTAGAGAAAGGAGCATAGTTTGGCAAGATATATTTCACCCACACTATACAGCAAGTTACAGAGTTCGAGTCTGACGTAACCTATCAATGACTTTTTGGTTAGCAACCTATTAAAAATGTTTCACTGCTGACACCCTACTGAACTGCATGAGTGATTACTGCCTGGGCCTTACTTATTGGTCCTTCAAGACACTTAAGCTTTCTCCCTTTACTGTGATTGGTTGGTCTGTAGCACTGTACAAAGTGAATTGTTAAAAGAACTGCAGCTGAAGGGCAATCTGTGAGGACACCAGCTCAGCACGATATACTCTTAAGAATACTCTTCGATTTTCAGAATAAATTATTTCTAGACATAATCGATGAGGATGTGGCTCTGAAAAGAACAAACAAGTGAATTTGAATGAATTCAGAGATAAGGTATGAGAAAAATGGAAAGAATCAAATCTTCCATCTATATGTGATGAAACTAAAAATCAAAGTAGATAAAGCTAATCAGGTTCACAATAACCAGGAAATATTCTTCAGTAGCCCAAGAGCTGTTTAAAAACAGCTGAAAATCTCACAGTAGATCCTAAAAGTTACCAGTCTTCTCATCCTCCCTTCTACTCAGTCAGGGTTTCCTTGTCCAATTAATCTTGAAATTGCCACTGCTCTCATTGGGTGCTTTCTGGGTAACACAAGACAGTATTTAATAATTCATGCAG
The DNA here is from genome assembly GCF_019279795.1 of Protopterus annectens. Lineage (NCBI taxonomy): Eukaryota > Metazoa > Chordata > Ceratodontiformes > Protopteridae > Protopterus > Protopterus annectens. Next base: position 889,703,582 of record NC_056743.1, on the reverse strand, counting down.
TATCGGTGCACTTATTGTAAAACACTTGCTTAGGACGACGAGTTCCTGCTGAACTTATACTTTAAGACTTTGACTAGTAGGAGAGTTATGGCTCTTTTGCAAGTGCTGTCAGAAGGAAGGCGAAATGCTCCACACTTGTTACAGCTTTCTTTCCTAAATATGGCTGCATGTTATATTGTTGAATCCCTAACCCAGATGCTATGTCTCTGACCTACATATGGATTATACCAACTGAATGGGAAATATTCGCATCATACATCTCTCTAAGGTTAAGTCCCTGTGACTTTAAATCTGTCCAGCTACAAGTCCTTGTAAAGATATTAGAAACAGTGGAATACAAACAGATAACTGAATAAAGTGATAATTTTTGTTACCAGGTGAGGCGTTATGAATTCCACAGTACCATCACTGCACTCACATGTTCTGAAATAATTTGGGTCAGTATTGATAAAAGGCATTTAAAGTGAGCACTCAAAGCATGCATTTGATTCACTTGATCAACTCATGCCTCAAAGTGTGAAAATAATTAGTGAAAGCACATGATTCAGTTGGCTCACTAATTACCTCTCAACTAAGACTACCGATGCAGAATAAAGTTAGCTAATACTCTCTCAGATTCTGACACGTGTACAAAATGTGCTTCCCAAAGAACTGTTCTGGGAACACTAGTATTCACTTTATATAATGAAAGATGTCACATCAGTATTAGGCATTCAGCACCCAGTGTATGAAAACAATATGGTTTAACTGTGCTCAGGCTCCAAATGTAAGGAAATCCATAAACTGCTGGACAAGGACCTGATCAGTATCTGGAACAGGTTTAGCTGTTAAAAATCGTAGTGAAAAATACTAAAACAAAGGCCATTACCTTCAATAATAATCAGAAAGTAGCTTGAAATTCCACCCCTTTGACCTATTAATTTTTAGTGGTCAATCAGTCCAAAAAGTCAATACTTTCATGTACCTCAGAATTAGTTTTTTACCTTCTGCAGTCATTTACCCAACACATTAGCTGACTAATGCATAAAATTACAAACCAACTTAAGCTGTCATAAAGACTAAATAGACATTTTGCTTCTGAAGTGTGGGTGGTCATAAGGAAATATTGTTGCCCCACTTACATTAAGGCCTCTTCAAATTGGGGAATATTACCAGTAAAGTAAATGGTGTATGCAGGTTTAGTTCTCTACTTCCTTTACAGAAACGCCACTGTTTTGTTTTATTTATTTTATTTATTTATTTTTTAATTTAAACAGCCAAATGTCTCTCAGATACCAGGAAAAGTTAATTTACTACCAATGAATCTGACACATAAACTCCTCAACAATGACTACCATGCCATTCTGAGAGCCACAGATTATATCTTAGAGCATGCCCAGTTGCATGTGAATCTTTTAAATTATTATTTTGTGTAGATGTTAATGATGAGAGAGAGAGTGAAAGAGAAATCTTGTGTGTGAAAAAAGTTAGAACGTGCCTTTAAATGTATTTTGTGTTGTTACATTTTTCAGAAAATTATAATCCGCATTGGTGCAGCGGTAGCGTTGTTGCCTCACAGCAAGAGGTTCTCCCGTTCGATTCTCAGCTGGAGTGTGGGGAGTGCCTTCTGTGTGGAGTCTGCATGTCCTCCTCGCGGTTGGGTGGGCGTTTGAAAGACATGCGTAAATGGGCGTGCCTTCGTTGAAGGTTGGACGTCGAGCTGGTACCTCGGCGTTCGTGAAAACCTACTGCCAATCATTAGCGGACCAGAGTTCTGCTGTGGTGACCCCTAACCAGGAAAAGCCGAAAGACAAACAACAACAACATTTTCCAGAAAATTAACCAGGCAAGTATTATATTGGAAAGATTGATGACTGCCAAATATGTCTAGATAAAAGAATGCAACCTGGGAACAGTCAGACAAGTAGCTGGTTCCTTAGCCTGAGATCCATTGAGTGTCAAAGCAGAGGTTCTGATTGAAGACTTGGACCTATTGTGTATATGGGTTGAGGCAAATTTAGGCAAAGACATTTTCTGGTAGAGCAGAAGGGAAGACCTGGCAAAGCCTACAGCTGTGATCTTTATGAGCCTATTGCTGGAGGTCCTGTGTGAGACTGGGCTGGCATGTTGAGGATGCTTCTAAAGATCATGACCTTACATAAAAGGTACTGCATCTTTAATAAATAACTTATGGTGTTAACACAGAAAAGCCAAGTGAGCTATATTTTCACTTCAGTTTTCATTTTGTTCTGGAAATAAACTAGAATTTTGACATAGTTCTGCCTCCAGTGTCTTTTTATCCGTATGATGTACATACAGGCAGTGTGGTCAAGGACCTGCCAAAATACCATTCTTTGTCAAATTTCTGCTGCCAAGTGTGTGGACTATTTGAGTGAAATTTTCCAGTGGGATTTGTAAATCAGAGACATTTTGTTGCAGTTATTTTGTGTGTGCTTACTGACCTGACTTTCCTGATATATTTCTTGTTATCCACCACCATGGAAGATTTAGTAAAACCAAAGTGGAGACCAATCAGAAGGTGCTGCAGCTCCCATAACAATTAATATGACTGATCATTGTAGCTACTACCTCAGACGTGTACCTGCTATTAAAAAACTGCATACGGAGAATGACATAGAGTCAAATTTGATGGCATTTAAATGGTATGCCATACTGAAGATCTGAGACAAGTGTGCCAAAGTTCTACCTTCCCGTCTGACAGGGAAAATTTAAACACATATATAGACATAGAGAGGACTGATTACACTGACTAAGAAAAGTTTAAAATGGAGCTGTTGTCTAGGGCTGGGGAAATTTCTGAAGTGCAAGCAGTGACATTACACAGCTGGGCTTTAAATGCTGACAAACCAGTATGACCACAGGTGGATAATTTAAAACAAGTAAAGCTGTTGTTAGAGACTGATAGTAACAGGAAAATGAAAATGTTAGAAATTCTATCAGTCAACTGACTGATTTAAAATAAAATTAGCTAGTGAAATGATAAAGTGGGTGTTGCAAAGTGATCCCAGTAACTGACAAGTTAGGAACTTTAGTAGAAGGCTTATTAATCACACTTTAAAATTGATCTGTTTGCTTCTAAATCTAAAGTTGCAGTAAGACATCTTCAGTCTCCTGTGAAACAAAAAGTAGCATGCTATGGGTTAACTTGTTTACAATGTTGGGAAGGTGTCACGTAGCCAGATTCTGTTCCATCGATACTGAGGAGAAAAAGAATATCAAATATGTGAAAACCGATAAGCATGCTACAAATGAAACTGTTTCTACAGAATATGACAAGACTAAAATTAGAATAGTTTTGCCTGCATTATGCCTTGGGCTACTACCAAGTTAGTAAAGTGTACTATGGTTTGAGAATGGAGAAAAGTTCACACTTTACTATATTCAGGAAGCATGATTACCCTTGTTAGAGATCCCTATGTGTATAAGCATAAGCTTAATAGCAAACAAAAGGTAGAAGCAATATGTGTTCAGGATGATAAAATGAAGTATCCCCTCATACGTAGAAATTTAAACAGTTCTAGCAAAATGTTTGTATCTTGTAGCTGTAGCTCCTGAGTTGACTCGCTGTTATAATAGGAATAAAAATCTCCATTTTAAGGTCCTGTGGAATATATAACAGGAGAGATCATCTTTGAACACTATATGGTAGGCCAATGCACCTAATAAGAAAGAGAAAAGGCAGTGACAATCATCTACAGCCATATATATATATATATATATATATATATATATATATATATATATATATATATATATGTATATGTATATGTATATATATATATATAGATATATATATATATATGCAGAAAAGGGAAACAGGTTTCTAAATATGTGACAGAAAGAAACTGGTATACTTCCCCTGTCAGCAGACACAGGTATTTAGTAACAGAACTGGACAAAGGACCAGCGCTTGATGCCTTCTTGACAGCACCGGGAAACAGCAGTCCTCAGTGATTTGCTAGAAAATCACAAATATTATGAGGAACAGGCCAAAAATATATGGCAAAATCTGGACAGTCTGAGAAAATCTGGACAGTTGAGATGTATGCTAAGTATACAACCAGACTACATTAGCTGCCAAGTCATTTGTTTCATGATGTCATTGCTGGGAGTGTTTATACTGCTGACAAAGCACTGCGTATGAATGCGAGGGATGGGAAGAATGAAATAAAAGCAGATTGCATGATATCAAACAAAAGATTTTCTGATTAGTAAAAATGGAAAAAATCAGTTTACTTCAGAGCTAAAAGGTTTTGACTGACTGTTTCTTAATATTTTTAAAAATTCCATCTAGTAACACTTTAGTAACAGTGTAACTGGAGTTCTCTGCAAACTTTAACCTTAAAGAGGCTGGTGCACTTGCAGCATAGGATCCACTTGTCTTACGTCTAAATCTTGGGTGTTACTAGTTAAGCCAAGGCCAGTTAAGTCATTAATCGCAAACACAATTTTGCCAAATTTTTCTAAATTATGTTCAAAGCAAGTAAGCAGGTAAAATTGTAAGGTGTTTCTCCTTTATTTTAGTCTGTACACTGTTGCTTTGACTACTAACTATATCTGCTATATCTCTTCTAGTCAATGCTGAAGCTGAAAAGAAGGGAGACAAGAATGTTCCTGATGACAAGGTAACACGGAGAAGCTTTGAAAATACTTTAATATACTAAAATGTATAAGCTGCACTCATTCTCCCAACAAACACCTATGAGATAGGACTACATAAATCAGTCCAAGTGTTAGTAGGTCCCATCCAAATATCTCTGATCTCAATAAATATATCTGGCTTTTCACTCCTAATTCTTCAGATCGCTGCCTCCTGATTCATTAATAAGATGAGACCATCAATATATATTGCTTGGCTACCTGACAGTGTGTGCTAGAAACCTTATTCCACTGTGGTTCACAGTACTGCTGATTTTTGTTCATGTTTCCATAACTGCAGCTCATTCTAAGTCTTGAATTTTGGAGAAATGGCAATGGATTGTTTTACTGCCTCTTTAAAATGGCTGCAAAAGGTATGGTACCTGACTACCCAGGGGTGATACAAGGCGACAGAATTGCCAGTGATTGAATATTTTTCTTTTGTGTTACCTGCTTTATTACTAAAACATGTCCCTCAAATCATTTTTGTGCCTATTAAGATACTTCATAATGTTTATTAAAACTCTCCACCCAACCCCCACACAGTCTCAGGCTGTTCCCCCAGTTTCCCACATACTCAGTCCCAGATCCCCACAATTTCTCCTTCCAAGGTACCCCCAGCCATAGCCTTTCATGAGGTGAGCCTCCTGATTCCTTGGAAAGTGGACCTCTTGGTGTTCCTTATTTCTTCTTTAGCTCCACTTAGTGAAGGATCTAATGGAGAGTTGTGATTATGCAACTGTAAAGCATCATTTGTGTGTCAGCCAATCAGAGTCTTTAGCTGTGTTCTCAGCTAGTGCAATGATGTCAGGACGCCATCACTCCACCCTTATTGATTTTGATGGGATGGCCTGTGGGGCTTCATCACAGGTTGCTCAGGCATTGAGTTCTGCTAAATCCTTCCCACCTGGATAGGACAGCTGGCCACTGGCTGGTTTCTTCTAACCTGCCTTCCATCTACCTAGGTCCATTCTGAACTCTAGTAAGTGATGTTGCAGGTGGACACCCTGCCTCTACACCATCAGGCCTCCTAAGATCCTGGATAACTTTGATGGAACTGCGACATCTGTATTTCAGTGGGCTAAAATCATTCAGTGTATGGTCTTGTTGCTTATTATGTTTTCTTATTTGCAGATGCATGAGTGCAGTCATTTACTCCACTGTGTCTTTTTGGTTATAAGACTCTGCTTGTTTTAACGTATCAGAAAAATTATTTGTAAGATTAGTTTTCTAACATCCCAGGAGCTTTGCCCTTGCATGAAATGATTCTTTGATTAATTATACAATTTCTTTACTACATTATTCATCATGCTACTTTAGTCTTGCCTGGTACATTGGGCCTACTTTGTTTAGGTTAATGCTGTTCATTGTTAAACCCCCTTCTGATCCTCTGAAGGAACAGGTGTATTTTGTGCATAGTCTTCACAATGTGTGCTAACCCATCTGCTGTCAGAATTTAATAATGAATGTGCTTATGAATCAAGACGTTAGAATTTTAGACAAATGAGCTCTCTGAGGGAATATGTTCTCAAAAACCCATGCAAAACTTCTGAGTGTCTGCTGTAGATTGCCCCATCCCTGTTGCAACACATTGTTGGTTTCCTGATCAAATAATGTCACTAACATGCCAAAAGCAAACTATTAGGGAGGGTTTCATCAAGATAAACCAAGATAGGAGCAATGTCATTAGATACACGGGTACAGGATAAGCCAAATCAGGAACAAAAGAATGTGCTTTGGATTTTCAGCATAAACCAATATGGACAAAAAAGCCTGAGATTTTAGATTATGGTTTTCTTTTTTTTATGAATATGTAAATTATTTAGGGGCAATTTTTCATTTGTTAGCAGGGACATAAATGCAAAGTGGTAAGTACCTTATCCAAATGTGCTACAGCTGTTTTGTTTCTTGCCAGGATGATAGATCTGAGATTAAAATCTAAAATAGCCCAATAAAGATACATATATCCAAACTCTTGTATTCTACATTACTGTAATGTAAAATATTTGTACACCTTAAATAAATTGAATTATATTAAATGTAATTTCTTTTTTGTGGCAGAACAAGAAAGTTCAGGCTGGTATGCGAGGTGGATTTATGCAAAGTCATTACTTTGTGGCACTTTACAGATTCAAAGCCCTGGAGAAGGATGACCTAGACTTCCAGTAAGTGTCACTTGCTGTGACTGCATTTAATATCCATCCTTTTCTCACTTTGCCTTTCTACCCCTTTGTTTCTTACTCATCATAAGCTAATTGTGCAAGAAGCTTTCCCCTTGGTTAGGGTGCTGTGTTTTATGTTTTGTTTAATTCCACATACTTTCAGCAGAGTTTGTACCTGGAATCCTTCCATGACATAACATATAACTGTGCTGCAAACCACATTTTACATTGAATACCCTATTCGGTTTCCAAGAGAAAATTATTTGGCTTTGCTTTTCAACAAACGCATGTTTACCTGATCATCCTAGCAGCAAGAAGGATGTCAGAAGAACATGACACACGGGGTGGGGAGGGTATGATTAGGTGTCCCCATAAGACAAAACTCTGTGAATGTATATATGTTCACTTGACTGGAAGGGGTAACTGTCTAACCTAGTTATGGAATGGTAGAGAAGAGTGTTGACCTTTGACCACAAAAGAATGTGTCACAGAGCAGTGAAAAAGACTCTGTGGTGGGAGTAAGGGAATGTTCCAGTCTCATTACCTGCATTATTGTAAGGGGCAGACAGTAAAGTACATGAAGGGGGAAGGCAGACAAGGGAACTGGACAAACAAGTAAGTAACAGCATCAGTAAAAATCTGCTAAGAATGCATTTAGAAAGAAATGCCGGGACATGTTACCTCACAGAATGGGTAGTGAGCAAAGGAGTTAGACTACTACATTGTGAACTAATACGATCAAATAATTTAATGCTGTGTGAGAGTATGGGGTGAGGCAGAAACAGAATCCATTTCTGGTTTGTGGAGTGGTAAACAACAATACAGAGAGAGGAAGTTTGATGAGTGCTCATATTAATAACAGTCAGATGATTGGTGTTGAAGGTTAAAGCTTTAAAAATCAAAGTCTCCACATTTCAAGTCTTTTGGATGCAGATTGTTAAAGTTTATTCAATTTCTCCTCTTACTATTAAATCCAAATGAATGATATTTGTAAAAAAAAGCTACTTTGATGCTCTGTAATCTAGTGCTCCACCTGTGCTACACAGGAGAAAAGGCCCGCCCTTAGGGAAGTTGGTCCCCTAAGTTTGTTATAATTCAATCTACAAAGGCCAAAAGCTGTAGGCTATGGGTATTTACTTACATCTTTTGGTATATAAAAAATGCCACTTTCATTTGACAATACAATTTATTTTTATTTTCACCACTTCAGGAATGTCTCTAGGTTTATATACATCTATAAATTTACTCTAAAAAAGAAGAGAATTTTAAAATGCCACATGCCTGCCACACTCAAGATCAACTAACCACTGCGGTAGCAAGAGAGGGTGGGAATGGCAGTCTAAAACTGGTGTGCAAATCATGGCAAGTGTGTGTGTGTGTGTGTGTGTGTGTGTGTGTGTGTGTGTGTGTGTGTGTGTGCGTGTGTGCGTGTGTGCGTGTGTGTGTGTACACTAGGGGTACCAACTGGGCCCTTCATGCCTCCCTGCTGTGAGTGCGCACATCTGCTACCAGTAGGTGTGGTTGGGGCCACAAAAGAAATAATCCCTAATGACTGCCTAGGTGGCAACTTCCCCTCCCAATGATTGCCTTTCAGCCCCAGAATGATAATGAAAAGGTATAAGAAAGAGGTGGATGATAACTGCCAGGTGCAGAGCAGACAGAAGAAAAAAAAGACACATGCCCGTACCCCATTTATTTTCATAGTAATGGAAATATCAAAAGCAATCTTAATATATAAGTTGACAAAGGAAGACCCTTGTCAATTAATCTGTGATTGGGATTAGGCCTCCTTCCATTCCAGCTTAGCTGTTTTCCTCCGAAGCTCACATATTCAGGGCCACATGCACTCTCTATTGGCTTATATTGTGATGTTAGATACAGTTCTAGGGCAGTGAACCAGGCCCTTATGTGTAATGTTAATGCTCACCCCCAGTCACTGAGCAAGCACTCTTCTTGCAAATCAAGTAAAAACAATGAATATTTCTCATCTACTATATATATATATATATATATATATATATATATTATTTCCTACGTGTGTGAACTTAACACCTTCCTATTACCTGGATGACCCAAGTATGAACAGTACCACTGGAGAAGCTGGGTGGAGGATGGGAGGATGGTGGGAATGAGTGGCTGAATCCAGCTCGCCATGCTGGGGGGGGGGGGGTAGTCTGATTACTGCAGTGCCAGTGCCTACTAAGTGCAGGTGCCAGCTAATCAGGGGCATATTCTTGGCATCACAAAACCAGTGGTGGGAGCCTCCAGTGTTCATGCTTGGATGCATGCATATGCATACATGCATAACTGGAAGACACTATGAATCTCTTCGGTTATGTGGGTTCACAAGTCAATTCTCAGGAGGTGAGGTTAGGCCATTAAAAACACCTGTAAGCCCCTTCTTGAACAGTATTGTGGCTATAGAGGCAGTGGCATTGTACAGTACTCTGGCCTGGTTAAGGTCTACCTTTAAATATAGGAAGCTCTGATTGTGGGGGGGGCACAGCCAGACCCTCAGTCCACACAGATGAGGTAATTCCCTGCCCCTGTGGACAAACTGAAACAGTGAGGAGGGATGGGGAGCAAACCACCTCAGTTCCTGCCTGAAGAAAGGCTTCCTCTGATCACCTCTCACCCAGCAGAGACTGGAGGCTTCTCTGTTCCCTTGGAAAAAATGTTTTCACGATATTTATTTATTGACATTTGATTACTGGAAATTTAGACTGGGTAGGAGTCTATTTTCAGTGGAGGTTCAGGGATAAAGCTCCAAAATATCACACAATATTTTAAGCATGATAATTTTACAATCTTTAAAAATAATTGCACCAGATTAGATATGGGAGACTGGCATAATGTTTAAGGTGTTTACCTTACAGAAACAAGTACACAGTTTGATTCTCACCTTTGAAGGGAAATTGACTTGGTTTAAAATGGCCTACAAGAAAATTTAACCAGTTTATACAGAAATTACAAGTAAGTTAGTATAATACAAATAGGAATTGCAATATGGAGTGAGAGAAGAGCAGGCTTATGGTATATTTAGTGAGAATGCCAGGGGAGAGAAATTGATAGAAGTAAGGAAATGAGTGAAGAAGGTAGAATAAGGAGCTGTAAAGTATGAATAGCTATTTGTCTACATTTAGGGATGTAGTTTATCCTGGTGTTTAGCAAGAATATAGCTAGCTTTTTGGCTATGAAGTCTTTCAGTATGGTTTTGAAGGATGTGAGGGAATGTGTTAGAATGGTCTGATGACCAGCAGGTAGTGAGGCAAAAATAATACAAAAGAGAAAAAAATGCAATCTCTTAGTTATGTTTACTATGTTACACTAGCTTTTCCTATCCTATCCTATCGTACCCTATCCTATTCTATCCTATCCTATCCTATCCTATCGTACCCTGTCCTGTCCTACCCTATCATATCCTAATGTTTAATGTGGAGCTATTATTCCTGGATCTTCACTGAAAATGAGATCAGCCTAGTCCTGGCCATCAAGAAACAAATATACAAAAAATAAATAAAATTAAAAAATGTATAAATATGTACTTATCACTCTTAAAGGGAACTTCAGCTGCAGGTGCTGGGTGGATGAGCCATCCATTCTGATCACCAAGGAGGGTCCCTTCCTGTGTCATCTGGTACATTAGAAATGTATATATTGTATCTAATATCAACAACTCTACTCATGGAATTTATGATTTTGAGGCCATGTAGCAAGAAACAGAGGATAACAGGACAGCCAAGATGTGAAAAGGCAGAATAGTAAGTCCTGAAGTGCCATGGTACCCAAGGATGCCTGACTTCTGCATTCATGGTCCAAGCAATCTAGGCTAGGCTAAAAAAGACTAGGCTGATCCCATTTTCAGTGAAGATCCAGGAATAATAGCTCCACATTAAACATTAGGATATGATAGGGTAGGACAGGACAGGGTACGATAGGATAGGATAGGATAGGATAGGATAGGGTACGATAGGATAGGATAGGAAAAGCTAGTGTAACATAGTAAACATAACTAAGAAATTGTGAAACGACAGCTATGTGGCCAGAGGTGACATATGGACAGTGGAGTCATTCCTGAAGCAAGCAATGTAACTAGTCATGTACCTGCTGCAGTGGCACTTGACATCAGCATTTTGTGGTGGATAGATGATGGCAAAATATAATGCAGTTGACAATCTAGTAGGAAAGGGTATGCTTAGCAACTGCCAGCCTTTCCCTTTATGCAGCAAAGGATACATGTAAAGTTACCAAACAGCTTTAAATCAAATGCTGTTTGGTTGAGGTATAGTAGCCAAAAAACATTTTAGAGGATGCAGTTTCCCCATTGTTGTGCGACCTCTGAGTTGGTAATGTAAATACATAGGTATATGCAGATATATAAGTTTTGATGGTTGCAGGATGGCTTGTCCCATGCAAAAAAAAAGACTTCTTTGATAATCACTGTAACTGTTTTTGGAGAATTTTTTTAAACTGAATGGCTTTTGACTGAAAGTTTTTTGGTTGCTCATCATGAATCTAGAGCAAAGGAAGTGAATATTATATTTTCATGCGCTTACTTTAGGTAAAGCATAAACTCGTGGAACATGTCACAACGTTAAGCATTCTCTCCTGTTTTCTGCACCATCTATGATTAAAAAACAAAAACAAAAAAAAAACAGGGATTCAGAGACAAAGACAATTTTATAGATTTAAAGACGTCTCCAACACCACTTTCTAAAGGAAGTATGGGTTGGTTCTTAATGACGTGATCCGTGTGAAAGCACAGAAATAATCCCCTGTAGATAAGGGGCAGAAGTACCAAAATCCTGTGATCAGGGTTGGTGACCTCCAGGAACAGCTTTTTTTCAGATGATGGACTTCAAGGGTGCTTAACCCGTGGTTCAACTAGGGGACAGACAAAACTGCCAGTCATGAAGTTTGTGTTCCAAGGAGAAGAGAAGTCCATTAACATTTAGTGGGAATGAAAAACTCTTTTAATAAACTGATTGTCCAACTATTGCTGGGATGTACCACTGTCATTTATAATGCCTTACCATGGAACAAATGACACACAAATCATGCAGATATTGTTCACCTGGGTGGTAAAGGGTATTGGTCTGCCAAAAGGGAGAAATTCTCCTACTATGAAGACTACATTGTTTGGGATGAGATTTTTCTTGTTAGCTTTGATTGTCTTTAAAATACCCAATGGAAAGTCTGGTGGGATGGAGAAGCTAAGCCAAGAGCCTTGCCTAGCAATGGAAATTCTTGTTGCTTCAGATGAGAAGGATTCCTTTAGCTTTGTGAAGGCTTCTTGTACTGCCAGTACAAGACATGAAAGACTCAGACATTACCATCATCTACCACCAAAGATGATGAAGATATTCCATGGTGTTCATTTGCTGAATTTTATGATGACGTATGGAATAAGGGAAAACAGAGGGAAGGCTAACAGGAGTTTTCCTTTCCATAGGACAAAGGATGCATCAACCTCCACCTCTCCTTTGCTCTGCTCCCTGCTACATTGAGTAGAAGAGAGGGGGCAACATTCTGTCAGTTGATGATTAAGTGTAATGAAAGTTGAACCACTCTCAGAAAACATGAGCCAGACAAGATTTACAAATCCTCTGCTCCAGAAGAGGACTGAAGGAGTGGCTCTGGAAGTTAACAGCATGTTCACTTTATTATGATGCGAACTCCTTAGAGAGAATGATGTTAATGACTGTGACATACTGCTAAACCCACATTGTCTATCTGTTCATGGAGTATGATTGTTTATTTCCCTGCTTATTTACGTGCCATAATCAACTGGTTGCTCATGGTTTTGGGTTTCTAATACCATGACGGTAATGGACCCCATTCCTAAGTCAGGGTATAGTTACAGCTCATGAAATTAGTATTGTTTCAATCTTTGTTAGCCAAAAGTGCCTAGAACTGACTCCTTCTGCAATTAATGTCGAGTTACATGTATTGATAGCATATCTAAATATGCCTGCAGATTCTTTTTTATTAGACCCATTGTTCTTACTACTGTTGGAACTGTCTGGGTATTCTTCTTCTACATGGCTCTTGTTTCTGCCTGCAAATCCTGACATTTTATGACTTTGTGTCTCTCTGTATGTGACATACTGTAATCACTAGGTTTAGCAATTTTAATGATTAAAGCTACTTTTGTCTTTTTTTTTCATGCACTACTATATCTGATTTTCTCACATCTATTTTTTGAATGTTGGTAATGAGTCAGCCCATGGGATGCACACTTCATTATTCTCTATAATGCTCTGTGGTTCATGTTTCCAATGCTCCTCAGCTACTTCTATGTTATAGTATTTGCACAATCCCCAGTAATGAGTCAGCCCATGGGATGCACACTTCATTATTCTCTGTAATGCTTTGTGGTTCATGTTTCCAATGCTCCACAGCTACTTCTATGTTATAGTATTTGCACAATCCCCAGTAATGAGTCAGCCCATGGGATGCACACTTCATTATTCTCTATAATGCTCTGTGGTTCATGTTTCCAATGCTCCACAGCTACTTCTATGTTATAGTATTTGCACAATCCCCAGTAATGAGTCAGCCCATGGGATGCACACTTCATTATTCTCTATAATGCTTTGTGGTTCATGTTTCCAATGCTCCACAGCTACTTCTGTGTTATAGTATTTGCACAATCCCCAGTAATGAGTCAGCCCATGGGATGCACACTTCATTATTCTCTGTAATGCTTTGTGGTTCATGTTTCCAATGCTCCTCAGCTACTTCTATGTTATAGTATTTGCACAATCCCCAGTAATGAGTCAGCCCATGGGATGCACACTTCATTATTCTCTATAATGCTCTGTGGTTCATTTTTCCAATGCTCCTCAGCTACTTCTATATTATAGTATTTGCACAATCCCCAGTAATGAGTCAGCCCATGGGATGCACACTTCATTATTCTCTATAACGCTCTGTGGTTCATGTTTCCAATGCTCCTCAGCTACTTCTATGTTATAGTATTTGCACAATCCCCAGTAATGAGTCAGCCCATGGGATGCACACTTCATTATTCTCTATAATGCTTTGTGGTTCATGTTTCCAATGCTCCTCAGCTACTTCTATATTATAGTATTTGCACAATCCCCAGTAATGAGTCAGCCCATGGGATGCACACTTCATTATTCTCTATAATGCTTTGTGGTTCATGTTTCCAATGCTCCTCAGCTACTTCTATATTATAGTATTTGCACAATCCCCAGTAATGAGTCAGCCCATGGGATGCACACTTCATTATTCTCTATAACGCTCTGTGGTTCATGTTTCCAATGCTCCTCAGCTACTTCTATGTTATAGTATTTGCACAATCCCCAGTAATGAGTCAGCCCATGGGATGCACACTTCATTATTCTCTATAATGCTCTGTGGTTCATGTTTCCAATGCTCCTCAGCTACTTCTATGTTATAGTATTTGCACAATCCCCAGTACAACAATCTTGCAGCATTATTGTGCCTTTCAGTGTATAGGCCCTCTGGCGTGAGTGTATCACACTTAGCAACAAGGTGTGTGACTGTTTAATTTTTTTATTTGTCTCAGAGGTAAGCTGTCAAGATCCCCTGTCTTTCTGAAGCTGGAGGCCTGAAATACGGACCCTTTTGCAGAGGAGCTGACAAAGCCTCCTTATTCTTGCCATTGAGCTGTGCTGGACCCATGGTAGGGGAGGCTTGAGGAGAAGTCATCTTAGCCCTGAGTGTGATGTATGAGCTCTGCCAGGGTACTCCATGGGCTGATTCCCAGGAACAGGCAAGTTGCAAGACTCCTGCAGCCATCTAACCAGGAACATGATGTTGCTATATCCTGGGACATCTCCTAATTCAGCTATTGTGGTTCTACTTTTTCTATGCCCTTTATCACCTGCCAAAATAGAAGATGGGCACAAGCTTAAATCCTCATTAGTCAAGGGGAGGATGAGATGCATAGTGACTCAGAGGCCATACTGAGAACAGACTTGCTTCCATGAGAGTGTGACCATTCCTTTAGAAAAGGAAAGGGGATGTGCGTGGGACATCCTGCCAATTCCTGCACTGAGCACTTTCATCTGTCACCAGCCTGTGAATGTGATGGAAGGCCAACAAAATCTTCCTCCTGAGGCTTTCTGTGGTAGAGCTGAAATCTTGTAGTTATAGCAGTGCTTGATATTATACTCTTCTTCCAAGCAATATATACAGTACCAGTGGAGGTTCTGATTTGTGAGTAGTGCACATTGGAACACTTTAATGACTTGGGTACTTTAAATATCAGACATGGAAACTTTTTCTTAACATACATCAGGTTGAAACTGTGATTTGTGATAGTGACAGAAAAGAACTGGCAGGTGTAAAGGTTAGAAATACTCTCCTAGTGTGGTTTATGATATCCTGATAAGCACCAACAGAATACATGAGTGTCCCTAAAATTACAGCTAGAGAGTCGAAAGTCAGACAATCCCAATCATAGATACACAAAGAAGGTTCAACAGTGTTAGGAAACGGCTGTTGGTACATCATTTCCTACTTCTTGTGATAACACTAACAAAGGGTTGGTCATGGGATGGAGGTGGGAGGAAAGATAGAGCTGAAGGATCTTTTGCCTCCCATAAGGAGTTAATTGTTCAAATGAATTGTTCTTTCCACTTTAACTGCCTCATACTGAATACCTGAATTTGGGCCTCAAATCTTTGTGGCATAAAGCACCTCCTGCAGCAAAGACTGCTACATCTTTTAAATATGTTTTGTTTTACTTCTAGGGCAGGAGACAGAATAACAGTTATTGATGATTCCAATGAAGAGTGGTGGAGGGTAAGTTACCTGACTCAATTGTGAATTTTGCATCAGTTGTTAATTCAAATGTAATGCAGCTGGCTAATTTACTCTCTTGATGCATATTTATCCTATTTCTCCCGTTTCCTGCCAACAGCATTTGTTGTTTGTTAAATGTGCAGTAATTACTACAATCCACTAATTGGCTCTCTTGGGAAATATTTAATGCTATGTCTCCTGCAGTTGGCTGCAAACCCTCAGCTCTTCCTTCATCGGAATACTTCAGACAAGCAGCCATCAAGGGTTTTGGGAATTAAGCCACTAACCTCCCTGGTGGCGGATGTAAGCATGCACATCACCATACGGACATTCTTTACTCCGCCAACATATGCTTACAAGGGTTACCATCGCTGGCTGGTAACAACAAGCCCCCCCCCCCAATCCTGCAGCCATTGTTATCATGCATGCTTTTGTGTGCATGGCAGCAATTTGACTGACTGAGACTACCATTTCCCTCCCTCCTGGGTGGATGAGCTGGCATGAGCTATTCACTCCACCTTCCCCTACCCAGGTTTTCCAGAGAAGTTTGTTGAACTTGGGTCATCTGGGCCGTATTCAGGGTATTAACCCAATATGTCACAGAGCAGGGGACTCTCTTGTTGTGTTATTGACTTTTACAATATAAAAGATACACAGAACCTGGATGACTTTCTCTGGTCCTTTTCCTTGGCAATCTATGCACTTTAAACCATTATTTGCTAGATTAAAGGAAGGGGAAAAGACAGAAATGGATATTAGTCTGTTAGTAGAGCAGTAAAACAGCTACCCACTATATCAGTCAGCTGTGTAAGCAGTAATGATATGGTGTACAGCACTACTAAATTACAAATTTGCCAGGGATTGGATAAGGCAAGTAAACAGAGACAGATGTCTCCTTAGTCTCTGAAATCATGGGGGTGGGGTGGTGGTGGATTACTGTGCTTACAAAATAGCTAGTAGAAAAGTTTGATTTATAAATGATAAAAAACTACTTTCAATTTTTTTTTAAACAAACACCATTTATTACATAATTTTATCAACAGAAATATGTGTATGTGTGCACTGCAATCATGAAATCAATTTGCTAGTTTTATTTTTTTATCCTTTGTTGATCAGATTAGTCCCACTAGGCTGGTGATCTTTTTTCAGATGAGACCTGAGGAGGAATTTATATTAGGGAAATTTGTCCTACTCTTTCTGATAGGTACTGTGGGATCTTTTATGTCCACCTGAGCTACCACCAACTGAAGCAGGTGGGATCTCAGTTTAATATCTCATCCAAAGGACGACACACTCAGGAGTGCAACACCTCCCTTATGTTGAACTGCAGTATCAACAATCAATCTACCTGTTGTGGAAACAGAACCCACAGCTTTTTGGACCAAAGACCTGTTGCATCACTGACACTACACTAGTTAGATGTCACTAAAGAAAGTAAAAAATGACTGGTATACTACAACCTTATTTCTACACAATTTTTCTTAACTTTTTGAGCTGAAACTATGGAAGTAAAACCATATTTACTGTTTCCTGTTATCTACTCGTTTTTGTTTACTCCATTTTCTTTTCAGAACTCAAAAACCAAAGAATTTTTAATAATTAAGGTAATATCTGTTCTCAAGTACAGTAATATCCTTACCCTTGAAGTCATTAACAACTAAATCTACTGACCCACGTTCCTCCCTGTTTCCAAACAGTAACTTTAAGGGCAACCAGATATGTAAGCATGTCCATATAGCTTACTCATGGCAGCAAAAAGTTTACTCTGTATACAAAAGTCCAAACAATGCATGTACAGCATTATGTCTAATGGAGTTCAGTGCTGTCAGTATGTGACCTATTCTCTGTCCCATACGGACTCCCACTACCCAGCACACAGACATTTCTACAGTTATACTGTTACCTTATAATTGCAGCAACACCTAGCAACATTTTTGCTCCCTTCAATTAATCCCATCCCATTATTTATATCAGAGCCAATTAAGTATACAGAATTTTTTGCCATTGCAGTAAACCTATATATATATATATATATATATATATGACCTTGCAGTTATTATTATAAATAATTACTCTATATACTATATACACTTGATCTAATTAAAGTCAGTATCATACTAATAACATAATAACAACCAAATACCAAATTAATACCCCATTTTTTGTAAATGGGCCTGGGTAAGCAGTTTATAGCTTTCAGTGAACTTAAGCAACCTATCCTTCTATATGCCAGACATATTTTAAACCCTTACTGTATACCAAGATACAGAAGATTCCACACTGCTACATCTTTGGTAAAATTCCTTAAAAGTAATAAATGTATCAGGACCCTAAGAAATATAAACTTTCCCTACTTACTGCATCTTACACCTTGGTTTCCCCTCTATACATTGGGAAGAACTTTCTCACTCAGCTACCACAATCCTGTTTCTTATACTTATACATTAGATACTAAACATTAATTAATGAAACAGTATTACCC
Source organism: Protopterus annectens (assembly GCF_019279795.1). NCBI lineage: Eukaryota > Metazoa > Chordata > Ceratodontiformes > Protopteridae > Protopterus > Protopterus annectens. Next base: position 889,685,504 of record NC_056743.1, on the reverse strand, counting down.
ATCCAAGCCTACTCAGGGGTCTGCCATAAATACAGATGTTCACTGCCATGTCAAATCACTTTAGGACTCATATTATCAAAACATTTCAATCACAAAATCACTAGTTTCCTGTCAAGTGCAAACAAATACTTATCCGATTTAGTACCATTGATTATATTTTTCCTACTAAATACCTTTACCTCAAACAGTTATGCATGTTTAACCTGGCTACATGTTTTAACTTAATCCCTGCTATATACAGATTGCAATCTGCACTTGTTAATAATAAAAAAAAAAAAAAAAACAGTGGGGCAGAAGGAATCCATTCTAAGCTTATCAAGTTTACCCATGTTCATCCCTTGTACTTTGGGTGGAAATCTTCACAATACATCTGTCTGCAGCTCAGTAGCCTTGCTGTGGCTTTCCACTTGATCTATAGTGCTTAAATCTCCACTATTCAGCCATTTCAGGAAGCCACCTTATCCCAACTTATATCTAAAATACACATCAAGACCTCATCTGTTTATTTATACACTTACAGCATTTCCATTTTCCATACATCCTTCTCTACTGCCATTTACCAAATAGCCCACTTACAGGAATAATCCAATTAGCTGGCATACACAGGGCCATTTACTTTACACTGTGGTTAGGCTACATTCCCTGTTATTTTAGAACTAGAAGGTTTCTCATAACAGCAGTGGAAAAACATGCACTCTTAAAGTAATTAACTGCAACACCCAAACATCCATCTGTGTTACCCTATAACTCCCACTTGGAGGCCCATACCTATTATAGCAACAAGCAATTCAAATATACCCTCTTCCCAGGTGTCTAAGCTCCTGGCTACATTTTCCATTTATTCTCACCGTCACACTCCAGCAGTCTGAATACAATTCCTAAATCAGAAAATATGTAAAACCATTCCAACTCTGTAATACCTGCGAGGGGTAAACAGTTGTATGCTCCTATATTAATTACACATAATTCAGACTGTTGTATATGAAATAGCTATTGAAATACTAAAGTGCCTATCAAAGAAAAAAACATGCATGTGTTTTTCTAATGTAAGCTTTCACTCAGCAAATGCAATATAGGCATTCTGGCAGAGAAACCTTAAAAACAAACAAACAAACAAAACACTTTAACTAAAATTATAGTCTTAAAATGAAAGGTAAAATAAGGACCGCAGTACCAAGAAAAAAGGAAAACAATAATTTTCCGTCATATTGCATGCATATTATTCAGACCAGGATATGGTAGGTGACCACTGGAATACAAGAATACCTAAGAAGCACATATTTTATCACTGATTGTAATGTATGTATGATATTCAATTGATGATACATTTATCAAGATAAATAAATATAAAATCTGATAACAGGCTAGAACCTTATGAAAGTTAAAAGTTGAAAAATCAACAATCTCTCATTATCTCTAAGGATATGTTTGCCTTTTGCTTTCGTTAGATTCTGTGCTGGATAAATGGAGAATGCCACCTGGTCTTGAAACACTGACTTGTCCTCCACTGAGGTTTCTCTCCCTCTCCTTGCCTACATAAAAGCACGGACAAGCTGTGCATGTAGCTAAAGGATGAAAGTGCTTACCGAATAAATATTGAATGATTTTTAATTGTGTTGTTAAATTCTTTTATATCTTTGTGTGTTGCTTTTTTGAGGACTGTTTTTATCCACATTTATCATTTGCTAATTCACTGGACAAGCCATACCTATAAACAGCACAAAGGGCTGAACCTCAAACTTTTGCCAAATAAACTCTTGTAGAAGTCTTGTAGAATCTCACTTGTTTCCTGTAATAAAATATTCCACATATGAAATATGTCTTTTATACAAGAAGCAGTAAAAACTTAGGAATTATTTTTGTCCTAAAATCTTAGCACATTTGACATTTTTTTCATTTTTAAAGGATACAACTGCCCAAATTGGACCTATCCTGCATAAAGCGGGATATGTGGCAATACTACTCCACTGTAGATTCTCCCCACCATGTCCATTCTCGCAACACAAACTCACCAATCAATTCCCTAGGTTCCAAGATAACATCAACTTTCATGTCTACTGATTTGAACTCATCTACGCATCATACTAGTAATATAATCATAACCTAACACTAAATTAATACTCCTTTTTTTGTAAATGACCCTTGGTAAGCAGTCTGTCACTTTCAATGAACTTAAACCAGCTGACACATCCTATATCAGACATATTTTAACACTTTCTCACATACTGTGATACAATACATTTTGCAATGCTACATCTTTGGTAATATTTCCTAAATAAATCATTCTATCCAGGAACCTCATCAATGAATGTTTTTGCCATCTGCTGAAAGAAAATGTTAAAAAGAGCTAGATATAACTTCCTCAACTTCAGCTTCTTTACTTGTTATAGATGCACGATTGCCATGAAATAGGCACATTGTATTCTATGTCTGTACAGAAAAACTATCACAAAAGACACCTATTCTTCAATTTTTGTAAAGTATACTTTGCTTTTAGAGCTGAAACAAGATTTGATGCTTTAAATACCAAGTCTCAAAATGCACTAAAAGACTGAGATTTATTAGCTGTCACCATTGATGCTAGCTGAAAACAAAAACATGATTCAGTTTTTCAGTTCTGACATCATTTGCGTACGAAAGAGTCAAGGCCACCAACTTGCCCTTCATGAACATGGTATAATTCTGTCCTTCTCTCTCTCTCTCTCCAGAACTCCAATCACAAACATATTTTTAATTCCTGGTCCTGTCCTCTTATTCACTCTGCTTATAGGTTCATAGGTTCATAGGTTCATACTAGGCTATCTGCCCTAGGGCATTTATAAGCCTAGCCAGAGTGTGTGTGGCTTTCATCACCCCTTAGGATGGGAATACTATACCCATTAGTTTGCTGTGCCTCTGTCCAGCAGTGACACAGATATGATTCCCGGGGTAAACCTTATAAATCATAGATTAGTACTAGGCTAACTGCCCTTGCGAGCCATTTATCCCTTGTGAGACTCAAGCCCTGCACCTTGTGTTTATAAGGCAGACACCTTAACCATTAGGCCACCCTCCCATGTTATATCCAAACATTGTTCGCTTCACTATTTGACAAATGAGTCAGCTCTTCACTATCTT
>NC_056743.1:889574887-889677387 GCF_019279795.1 Protopterus annectens | reverse complement strand
TCAACTTAGCACTATGAATGTGGACATAACTCTGTTATTTCAAACATTATGTTCTTGGTAAGATTCCTTCTTGCAAATTGGTATAAGTGAGGCTACACAAAAACCTTATGAGGGTTCATTTAATGACTCCTTCAGATCAGAAATGCTGGAATTTACCCATAGAGCTAGCTCTGGAAGTAGTGTTTGTTAACAAAGGTCTGGTGGCTAGATGGCTCATAAAGCCCAACCAGGCTCAGGCTGAAAATGATGCATAGATTGCTATGTGGGCTCATAAGCTACAAAGGTCGGGGACATGAAAATGCTAATCAAGAAGCAGGCAGGATTGGGATGAATTAAGAAAGATTTGTTACCAAAATACTGTTTAAATCTTAATGCCTTTGCACCTGTAGTATTTAAACACATCTCTTTTTAAGACATGTTTTCCTCTATTGCTGCTAACCATTAAGCCTCCCCTCAATTAGACAATGTCTGGCTAGGGGAGGGGGGCTTCATCCAGGCAGCCATGAAGTGCTTTGTGCTGTAGCCAGCATTATGATAATGACAGCTTTTCCATTTTTATGGCTTATCCCAACCCCAGTGTTAATACCATCTCTGCTGCATTACTGCATGCACTGACAGGCATTGTCATCATTGGCATGGGTAGCCACACCCACGTCTTTTAGGCACTGGTTTCTCACATAATAATGGGCCTCTGATCGTCAGTAGACTCCACTGCATTAGTGCAGTAGCACAAGCTAGGCAGAAGCCACTGTCCCTTTCTCCCCAGGATGGACATGCCCATCCACCCAGCCTATGCTATCAAGCATCTGAGCAGCTAGTCAAACTAGGGTCACCAGGGCGGTAGTCAGGACTTTATCCCACTACATCACTGTTCCAGGATAAGCTTTTTCTGTTTTGAATTTTCTTAGTCATGTTCCTTCATCTTTTTCTATCTTACATGTTGAAAGACTTTGTTTCATTTGTCACCTTGGAATGTGGCTGGAATGGGTCATTTTAGGATCAGCTCACTGCCCTGGTTATCAAATAAAATGTAGTGAGGCTTAACTTCTAAAGATTAGTTGCTTAAATATGTAAGTGCCTTGTAGACTCTGTCTAAAAACAGCAGACTAGAGATGATGCCAAAGAAGCTCATGAGGAGTTGTAATTAGGCATTTTCTAAATTAATTATAAACATGTGTTTGTGTGGATTTCTTCTGGGTGCTCTGGTTTTCTCCCACATTCCAAACACATGCAGCAGGTGGATTGGACACTCTAAATTGGCCATAGATGTGAGTATGTGTGTGTGTGTGTGTGTGTGTGTGTGTGTGTGTGTGTGTGTGTGTGTGTGCGCGTGCGCGCGCGAGGGTGTGGTGTGGAAGAACAACTGTGGCTGGGCTAACCACCTGGCAGTGTATTTCCTTGGATGTAGGTGATTGTCACTGTTGAAGCAACACCCTGACCCCATGTGCAAAAAACAGAAAAAGGGGTTGCGGATGGATGGAGATTCCTTGCCAGCTCCATTTTATTTATTCATTCAAAGTGGAAAGGGCAAATGTATTCACAGAACAGTTGCTCTGTTGTAATGCTCTATTTTTATATGATCTAAGTCATGCATATGTTGCATGAATGCTGCTAAACTGTAATAGCTAAAAAAGTAGAGTTGTAGAGTAATTAGAAAAACAATGTCTTAAGTTACATAGAAATGCAATAAATTCAAAAGCAACGATAATGCTAGTATGGCTTGTTGTCATGTGGGTCCCAAGTCATACATATGCTACACAAATGCTACTAACCTGTCATTGCTGCAAAACTTAACATTTAACAGTAATTACTGTGGCAATGTCTTAAGTTGCATGGAGACTCAATATACTGAAAGCAACCGTAATACTTTATAGTATACCTCTTAACTTCTTAGCACAAGAAATATGGACAAAGCCTAAAATAATGTGGGGACAATGGCCCAAAAAACAAAGACAAATTTTAAATATCACTCTTATAAACTTAGAATGTTGCTAGAATAAATGGATTTGTGTTAAAAAAATGTCTAAATTAAAAACAATCATAGTAGTTTGCAAATTTAGGTGAAATGCTGACACTGATAAGAATGTGTGCATACAACCAATAAGACAAAATGCATCTATTAATGACCTTCATAGGGAAGAACAAGAGGAGATACTATTATCCTTTGGATGATATCTATGCGAAAAATCTGGCAAGTTGGATAATATCTATGTGCAAAGTCTGGCAACTATCTTTTTATCTTTATAAAACACAATTTGAAATTTATGTAAAATATTCAGATTGTATAACTAAAGAAGTTCACAGAAAACTGAATTTGTGGTCAAAGAGCATACACCTCTGAAAGAAACTTTCTCCACATGTCAAGTAGAGTAGCACACGTGCCGCCTTCAACATAAACCTATATAATTGGTGAGCTACCTCAAATTCTCTTCCAGACTATCACAACTTTCCCTCCTTGAGGCTGGCTGGATGGATGGATATGGGTCAGATAACAATTCTGGCTCATTTTCTATAACAGTACTTCAAATTAATAAAAAAATGAAGATCAAGGTATGGAAATGGGAAGAAGTAGCTCACGAGGTGCCATGTTTTCAGAAACAAAATTGAAACTCTCACTTAGGAGTTGTATAGAGTCTGAGGAAAATCAGGAAATGAGATGGAGCACTATGGATTTGCCATCTTTAAGTGTAAACAAAATAATTAATAATTAAAAAAAAATAAAAATAATGGCATATATATATATATATATATATATATATATATATATATGGAAAAAATGAAGTGGTATTCACTTTTGCCATGGAGCAGCACTAATTATCATGGATCCTTTATCTCGATGTGGTCCAATGTTGCTTAAGTTCATAATAGGACTAACACAGTGCTGGTATTCCATGAAAAGGGCTGCATGGCAAATTAGAACAGCTGTATTACTGGCAGCACTCAGACTACTAAAGAGTAGCAATGGGACTATGCAGCAAGCATCATGTGGTCAGTGAGACCAAAGTTTACAGACCAGGAGATGGGGATGCTACTGCAGGCACTGGGCATGCATGGCATGCACATCCTGAACAAAACTAAAACTGATGAGGCGTTTTGGGTCCAGGTATGGGAGGAAGTGGTGCATGACAGTGATATAGGGGGCCACAACAAGGTACTAGTACAGGTGCATCACAGAGTCATTGAGATGATACTGCATGCCAAGTCCAAAGCACAAGACATCACCAGAGGCAGGCCCACTACAGGATGAAGACCACCAATACAGAAGTGTCTCACAGAGTTGGAAGAGTTCCTCATAACCCTGTCATACCTCATGGTGGTTTGCATGTGGGAGATATCTGGTGATGGAACAGGCTTTTGTCATGAGTAGGGAATAAGTTAGCAGGGTATAGATTTGGGGATAAGCTTATTTTGTTTGATTCTTCAGAGAGCATTTACACCTAGCATATCTAGTTAGTGGTATTTTGTTAAGGTTCTGATCTCTGAGCAGGCATTAAGGTTATTGATGTGAGTGGGAATGGAGTCACAGAATGTAGATACTAGTACAAGAAATTGGGATCACTCTGGTGTTTTGTGAATTGAGCCTGAAGGGAGGGGAGAAGAAGTTATGGATTGTAATTGGAAGTATCCTTTCCTTATTGACAGTTTGTTAGCAAGTCATGAAAAGGATTCCATTGTTAATATTTAAAGAAGGGAACCTAGGAGAAGGTCACATCATTACTGCTTGTTGCTGCCCAGCCCTCTCATCTACTCCTGGTAGATTAAGCCATTCATGAAAACACCTCCAAATCTTTTTTTTCCTCTCATTCTGCAGTCAGTTCCATCCTTCACGTGATATATTACACCAGGGCTGTAAGTGTAGTATATTACATTTTTCAGCATCCATATTTCTGTCCAGTTGGTCAGTCATCCCAAGTCTTATGTTAAATACTTCCCCAAGTTCATCCTCTTCTCTCATCCCTCATGTATGCCTGAAACAAACACAGTGAAGAGTAATGGATCTACGAACAACATGTGCAATACTTCCTTAGTCACGTCCTTGATTTCTGACATCATCTCTTTCACTTCAGCCATGCTGCAACAGAATGCCAGTACAACTTTCTGGATTCTACCATTTAGTCATGCTGGTTTACAATTCCTCATTCCTGGTCCTAGTCTCAACCCCGTGTGATTGTCCTTGCTGTTGCTTGTTAAGGACCAAGCCAAAGGTGATGGTGAAGTCAAGGTAGACTATATCTGTCAGTAAAGCTGTGTCAGATTCTCATGTAATCCAGTCAAAATGTTGGATCAGGCTTGCCTGATAGCCTTTTTGGCTATGAGCCCACACTATATGTTATGCTGTAGATTGTTGGCTTCTAGAAATGCAATCAGCTTCTCTCTCTAAACTACCTACCTGATATTTCTTTCTACCACTGTTACGCTAACAAACCTGATGATCACTGCTTTTTTTCTGCTTTCACCTTGAGCAAGGGTACCCCTTCTTATGTTATCCCATCTTTAGGCACTTGTGCACTTGACAGTGAACTGTTAAAAATCTCTGTCACGAAACCTGCCAACACAGTGGCCAAATTCCTTTGATATCTAGGAGGTAGCCCCCCTGGACTAGGTGCCATATCTTCCCAAGGTGCAACCAGTTGCCCCTCCACCTCCTATCTCTTGATACAGGGATTTGTTTAGTGTTCTTCCCCCTCTGACTAGATTTGCTGTCAATACAACAAACTTTTCCTTCATGATGTCTAAGAAGTATTTATTCAGCACAATTGCACTTTCCCTATCTTCCATGAACTCCCACTGTCCTTTCTTAACTTATACCTGATTGTCCTTTCATTTGTCCATTCTGTTATATACCCCAAAACAACTTCAGCCCCTGTCCTATGCTAACTTCACTACCACCTTTTGCTTCTTGTACAGCCTCTTTTTGCCTTGCTTGGCTTCACTGCTTTTCCCTTTTTGCTTCTTCCTAAAACTCTTGTTGATTGACTCAAGTTATTGTTACTCTGTCTGTTTATCATTCCCATGGATTGTCCACCTCTGCCATTTGCTTTCAGACCACTAACTTACCTTTGTCTCTCTCTCCCCAAGCTCTGCGTAATCTACTTCCTTGAAATCCCATGCCATTATTCATTGTCTTTCCCTTCCCCCACACTAAACCTTACTGTGGTGTGCTCACTGTTGTCTTACAGTGGCTTCAGCCGGATATTGCTGACCCCTCAAGGTTTGATTGAACTACAGCATGTGTGTTTCTTTTAGAACTGGGCATCTCAGCCTTGTTCAGTATAGTAGTATGTGAATAGTGAGGTCTGGTTTCTTGCATAATACTGTGCATTCTGAAAGTAGATCTAATGTAGCTGCAAACATACAACCTTGTGACTCTGTCTCATCCTTCTGCATGTTGAATGCTAAATGTTACACAATGTCACAAGTGAAGTAGAATGAGTTTATGTAATTTTTAGTTTGAGAAATAATCCTGTAATTCTTTCCCTGTGGAGCAGTTTTTCTGAGAATGTAAATATTTTATGTATTCCTCATTCTGAGTGGAATAACTAAAGCTCTTGAGAAGGTATAGTGGACTACATTTTTAAATGCCACAGAGGATACAGAATGCCTTTATGTTATGAAAGGGAGCAAAACTAAGTACCACAGTGATACAGCAAAATACTAATCTGTAAAAAATCTTCCACATATTAATCATCTGTTTTTCACAAAGGCACAAAGTCCCACTGAATATAATGATAGTCTTTCGGCATCTCCCAGTTAGGGATCTCCACAGCAGAACTCTGGTCCGCTAATGATTGACAATGGATTTTTATGGTGCCGAGTTGCCAGCCCAACACCTAACCTTCAAAGAAGGCACACCCATTCATGCACACACCTACCTGCATGTCTTTAGACATCACTCGACCGCGGGGAGGACATGCAGACGCCACACAGAAGGCGCTCCAGCCAAGAATCGAATGTGAGAACCTCTTGCTGTGAGGCGACTACACTAACCACTGCTCCACCACAGCCCTACTTATGCAACTGAATTAATGAACTGAACAAAACATGCACCTCTGATGAATTGCAGAAAAAGAAAAACAGCAAGATATAGAATTTATGTAGTATATGTACTGATCTGACAATTGACAGATTGCTGTTTAAAGCTGATTTAATGCTAATGGAATAACTGTTTTTTTGTAGGGTGAGTGAAATTACTTTGTCACATTTAAAATACCTTACTTGGAAATTAAAATGTGCAAATTTGTATATGAAAATAAAACCAAGAAAATGAGCAAAATAGAGAGACATCCAGTAGTAAGAGTCACAATTGAGATGAAAAGCATGGAAACCATGTTCTTGTTAAAGTCTGTATAGTTCACAACTATAAGCGTGATATAAAGAAATATATTGCTGTTGGTTAGAGGTGGAGAAGATGTGACAAATGGAGTTCATTTGTTAAAATATGCAAACTGTGAGAAACAGTTTTGCAATTAAACATGCATTTCGAGGAACAAGATCATGAAACTGATTTACTTGTAGGCAAAGTACAGGGAGAAGAGTGCATGATGTTCAAGAGTGTGACAAAGAGAATTTGAAATGAAGTTCTGTCAGAAAACTGGACAGAGAAGCTGAAAACAATCATGTGTCATGTTTACGTTAGACAGAGATGCAGAGTATAATGCAATGTCTGAATTTGCTGAGACTGGAAACAAGTTTTCTATGAACAATCTGCTTACTAATTCATGTCATCAAGTGGGTCATATATCCCTTACCTTACTAATGAATATAAAAATAAGAAATACAAAGGTCAGTTTCACGTAGCTAAAATAGGAACTCCTTCAGTACTGGTTTGTTTGACTTGTCCTCAAGGCTTAGCATAGTGCAAAAATATCATGGTATGCTTGATTGATGATGTGCTTATTGACTATAAAAACTTTTTTCGCTGATATCTGCTTGCCAGAATATAGTCATATTCAGATAGAACCTGTCATCATATATTTGAGAATGAAAGCTCTAGCACTTCTCAAAGAGTTTCGCAGAATGAAGTGCAGTAACTTGACTGGGTGAGACTGATAATATCTTCATATGTGCAGATCCACAAGATCTTGATAAAACTGTAGAAAGAGAATGATATCCACGTTGTACTACAGAAGTGTTTTCTGATATGCAAATTATAAAATACTTATTTCTGTTTGATCCTGACCAGGGATTTTAGCAAATATTTATTTATTAATTTGCAGTTTGTTGACCGGGAAAGTCCATTGGGCCAGAGTGAGCCCTTTTGCAATGGAGGCCTGGGGAGAAAAGCTCTATGTGAATACATATACATACAGACAAAAAATACAAAAAAAATCATATAGTGTAACACTGGTTCAAAATTTATAGAGGGTGTTATGAATATAAAATCAGCAGAGTTAATACAATTATACATGGAATAAAATAACAGTTTGTATAGTATTATAGGTAAAGGTGTTATAGTTTATGCTTTATAGAGGAGAAAGAGAGAGAGAGAAGGAAACTAAAGAGTAAGGAGAAGGGGAAGGATAGGATGCGCTAGTGTTAGGTGTAGTGTAGAGAAGGTATACATGATGGAAGTGTAGCTATAGTAAAGAGATTAGGAGGGGTGGGGGCAGGAGCATTCCCATTTGGAAAAGAGATGAGATTGAAGTAAGGTTTTGAAGGTAGTGGGGTTCTGGGAGGTTCGAATGTGGGGAAGAAAAAAATTCCATTTCCATGCTAGGGAAAAACACAGAAGAAGTTGACCAGGAGTGCGTAATGGCTTATACACTTAAAGTAGGTTTAGATTATTAGACCTGAGGGATCAGTCAGGAAGATGCATGGTAAAGGTAGAAGAGAGAGAAGGGCAATGAGAGGGCTTAAAGATGAATTTATGGGCAGTGGAAAGTTGAAGATAACTGGGGAGCTCTAGCCAGTTTAAGGACTGTAAAGAGCCACAGTGATGAGAAAAAGATTTGGCGCCCGTAGCAAAGTATGCAATTTTGTTGTAGCAGGATGCCCGTTTAGATTTGAGGATAGCTTGAAGATTGGTAAGGATGGGAGCTCCATACATGAGGGAGGGGAGAAGGTAGGTAGTGGAGAGAGGAAGTTTAGTAGAAGAGGTAAGAAATCGATTGTGGCGGTAAAGCATACCAAGTTTTTGGTGGGTTTTCTTAATATTAGTTGGAAGGTGAATAACAAACATAAGTTGATTGTCAATAATGACTCCTAGAAGCTTGGTATGGGAGACTACTTCAATTGGTGTCATATTTTGGCTTGTTATGGAGAAGGAGTTTTTGTCTATTTTGGTGTTTTTAGTTGGCATGAATAACATAATTTTGGATTTGGAAGCATTAAAGGCTAGGTGGTTGTTAAACATCTAAGCCTTGGTGCTGGTATAGGCTGCCTGAGTAGCTTGTAGGAGAGTGGGAAGAGATTTAAGAGAACAGATAACCTTAGAGTTGTCAGCATATTGGATGAATTTAGTATTAGGGATGCAAAGATAGAAGTCATTTATGAAGATGTTGAAAAGTAGAGGGCCCAATACTGAGCCTTGAGGGACGCCTGTGAGGATGTCTAGCTAGGAGGAGGTAGACTTATTCCATTTAATGGCCTGTTGCCTATTTGAGAGGAAACTGGAAAACTAATTGATGGTTGCAGAGGAGAGAAAAGTGCGAGAGCTTATAGAGTAGTGAGGTATGGGAAATGGTATTGAAAACCTTGGATAAGTCTAAGAAAAGGGAAGCTACTATGTTTCCGGAGACACATGCATGGTTGATATTGTCAAGGAATGATAGGAGGGTAGTAGTGATACTGTGACCAGTTCTAAAGCCTTGCTGTGTTTGGGTGAGGAGATGATTATCATGAAGTTGAGGTAGGAGTTGCAGATGAATGCATTTTTCATGTATTTTTGAGATAGGGGAGATAATGTTTATGGGGAGGAAGTTGGAGATGTCAGAGTTGTTGCCTCCTTTACGTAGGGAAATGATGAAGGCTTTTTTCCAGAGAAGGGGCACATAGGATTTTTGGATGGAGTGGTTAATTAATATACAGATGGGGAGAGCAATGCCCTCAGCAGCTAACTTGAGAAAGTTGGAAAGTAAGTTATCTGGGGTGTTGGAACAAGGTTGCAGTTTATTAAGAAGTTTTTTTATAGTGTTGACAGGGATAGGTTTGAGGGAAAAGGGAGGGGTGTAGTATTGGTGGTGGAAGCAAGGAGTGTGAAGGGGTGGTAGAAGTGGGTGAAGAGTTTTTAGGGAAAGATGTGGTTAGCTTACCAATTGAGTCAATGAAGAATGAGTTAAAGTTAGAGGCTATTATATGGTCTGGAGCATTGGGGTCAGGGCAAGGGTTGTCTTTCCTTCCAGGACTAAGGAGGGTGGTAATACTGCTCCAAAATTTATTGGGATTGGTTTTGTGATTATTTTAGAGCTTAGAGTAATAAGATTTCCAGTTGTAGGCAGTATGTTTTTTTTTTATTAAGTTTCAAAGCTGTTTATATTCATTAAGGGAATTTGTTGTTTTGAGTTTTTGGTGGAGTTTCCATGATTTATCCCGGGTGTGCATGAGCCTTATGGTATCTTTAGAGAGCCATGGGGTTGTTTTGGATTTGACTCTTTTAGTTCTGGGGCGAGCGAAGCTATTGATTAAGTTAATAAAGGAAGAACTGAAATAAGAAACGGCGTCATCAAGCGAAAGAGTTTTCAGAGGGTTCCAGTTCATTTGTCTTAGGGAATCAAAAAAGGATTGATGGTTGAAGTTTGTAAGGGTACGGACTGAGATATAGGTATGTTGTAGATGTGAAGTGCAAATGCAGGTAAGTGATTGCTAAGGGAACAGGATAGGGTGCCAGTGTAAGAGATGTTGTTGGGATTGGAAAAAAAATATCCAGTTGAGGATAGAGCCAGAAGAGTTATCTTTAGTGGTTCTGGTGGGAGAGTTAATTAATTGAGAGAAAGTATATAGGTTTATATTGTGGGAGTTAGAGGTTAAATGGATGGATGACCAGTCGATATTAACATCACCTAGGATGATTATTTTATTACTAACATTAGATGAGAACCAAGAAAAAATATCTTCAGGTATAGGGATGTTGTTACTTGGCGGAATGTATAGGGCAGCTATACATATGTTTTTGTGATTGTTCATTTGTAGGAGGGCCAGGGTTAACTCAGCTGTAGAAAATTGAGGTAAAGGTTGGTGTAGGGTTTAACACTTAGGGAGGAGGAGAAAAGTAGGGCTACTTCACCTCCTTTCCTATGAGTTCTGTCATTTCTAATGATTCTGTAGTTGGGGGGGTGATTTCTGAGTCTTTGAGGTGAGGCTTGAGCCAAGTTACTGAGATGGTTAGGATGTCAGAGTGGTTGTTTGAGAGCTAGGCATGGAAGTTAGGTAGTTTGTTACAGAGGCTTTGGCATTAATAGTGGCTAAAAGAAAGACTTTCAGGGAGAGGATAGAGGGGATGGAGAGTAGTTGGTATTAAGATTGGCAGTAGTTCCAGGATTGGGGTGAATATCACCTGAGAGAGGGATGAAGATTAGTTCAAGTAGGAAGAGTAGATGTTTCTTAGGGTCTTTGGAGTTAGAGTGGGGGCTAGGGGAGAAGTACTAGTTTCCCACGAGGACACAAGTGCTCTTCAGCAATTACACTCTGCTTGCTGAGCACACTCAAGCAAATCTACAGTCTGCGGCTACCACTCCACCCACACAGTATAAGAAAGAATCAGTACTGAAAACTAAACAAGGATATACATTTTGAGCCTCAAGAGCAGGAGCACACTCAAGCAAATCTGCAGTCTGCGGCTACCACTCCACCCATACAGTATAAGAAAGAATCAGTAATGCAAACTAAACAAGGATATACACTTTGAGCCTCAAGAGCAGGAGCACACTCAAGCAAATCTGCAGTCTGCGGCTACCACTCCACCCATACAGTATAAGAAAGAATCAGTACTGCAAACTAAACAAGGATATACACTTTGATCCTCAAGAGCAGGAGCACACTCAAGCAAATCTGCAGTCTGCGGCTACCACTCCACCCATACAGTATAAGAAAGAATCAGTACTGCAAACTAAACAAGGATATACACTTTGATCCTCAAGAGCAGGGTCAGTCCACCCAGGCATTCTACCTGTATGTTTTATGAGAGTCTAGCTATTACATTAGCAGTATTTCTTAGTACTTCTTAGCTTGCTAATAAAACTGACTGTTGTAGCCATGTGTCCCCCCGCTAGTACAGTAATCCTAACTGTCCAATAGACAGTATACATTTAATTCACATCCCTGTGACTAAATTAACCATCAAACAGCCCTCTCAGTGCTTTCTGCCTTAGTATGTATCACTTGGAGGCCCACCTGTTTATTTGCATCTCAATACATTCCCCTTCATTGCTAATGTATCCCCCTACTCTAATCTGTGCACAAACTGGTTACTAATCAGCAAGTCAGTGTGAAGACACACTCCCAACCTTAATAAACTTTGCTGTCTCTTCTCTCCTTCACTTTACAGGTAGTTTGAATTATTACTTACCCCCTGTGAGGCCTTCACTGATTTCCACTGATTGCCTCTCTGGTTTCTTTGCATTCCACCTGGTTTACACCCCTTGTGCTATCTCCCTTTCCCAGTACAAAGTCTACATTAGAATCCTGCTGCGCATGGACCTATCTTTAAATTTCTAGTCTCCCACCAGGACACAAGTGCTCTTCAGCAATTACATTCTGCTTGCAGGTAAGCCATTAGACCTTAGGAATTTGTTTAAAGTGTTCAGATTTGTAAAGTAATACTTTTTTCTTTTGTCTTGGTTGGCTCTTCCCCGCTCCGTTCACCCTCGCTAACGCTTGGGCGCTTGGGCTCTCTCCGCTCCCCTGCCCTGCCCCCTATTCCTTCCCACCCCCACTGCGTCTACATTTATAGTAATTTATAGTAATCACAGCCACACCCACAGCTCACCCTCACATCACCTCCACCAATCACAGCTCCTCAAGTCATATCACATTATACCACAGCAACTCGCTCCACACAAAATACTCCCAATCACTCTCATTCCCACTAGGCATTTTTTACATCACCCACACTACTTCCCCATCCACATATAGTGCAACCCTATAATTCCTATTCAGACCCCCCAACCTAGAAACAACTTAAACTTTATGACCATGACTATCACACAACTAAGTCTAGTCTGTCTTCTCATAATTCTTTACAACACCACAAGTTATCACTCCAGCAATATCCCTAAACTTAGTAGCACAACACTACATTATGCACTCTCGTATACAGACACCACACATTATAATAATATCTGCCCACAGTTATTCAAGAACTACATAACAGACCAGTTCAGAACTAAACACATATGCTCTCATTCCTACTCCAAAAAAACACAATACTTTCTCACACTCCTCACCAAACCCCACCATCTGTATAACCATTTTAACTCCAGGCTCACCATAAGTGGGGATATCCACCCCAACCCAGGCCCAAATCCATCCTGTCCAATGCAAACTGCTCCAACACAAATGTCAGAACATAACACCCCCACTTTCTTCATCCCTGGGCAAATCAACAACAGCAGCAAAACCAACCATCTTTTAATGCTAAATATTAATATTAGAAGTATCAAAAATAAAATACCTGAACTCCAGGCCACAATAGCACACTACTCCCCAGACATAGTTGCTTTAACAGAAACCTGGCTAAATAAAAACATAGCTAACTCAGAAGTTCTCCCTACCGGCTACAATATCATTAGACAAGACAGACCACTTCATAAAGGGGGTGGAACTGCCTTACAATACAAGTCCAACTTAACTGTCTGTCAATTACCAAACTCCTACCCCTCCCCCAACAATTGGGACATACTTATCTCACAACTTCAACTTCACCCTAAAATGGTCATCACCACAATTGTGATCTATATTCCATCTGGTAATACACCTGCTAGCCTTGAAGACTTCTTATCCTGGTGTTCTTCCACATACTCATAAGAAACCCTTATTCTGGGGACTTCAACCTAGATTGGTTCACCTGTATATCAGAACTACCAAGTAATCTAATAAATCTCCATGGCTACTCGCAGCTAGTCCAAATTCCAACTAGATGTGATAAAAAATCTAAAAGGGAATCCATCCTTGACTAGGTCCTAACTAACAACCCCACATTGTACCCTCACACAGGCAGTCTCCCAAACACCTTAAGTGACCAAAACATAATATACTTTACACGTAGTAGAACAAGCATATGCAAAACCACTAACTATATATCCACTAGAAACACAAAACAATTCTCTCCTGAGGTCCTCAACACTTTACTCTGTAACTGTGACTGGACCCCCCTAAAAACCCTCCCACTTGACCATGCTGTAGCATATTTCAACAAAATATTTCTACAACTCCTAGACACTGTCACTTCATTGCGCAAAATCAAGGTTAGAACCTCTACAAACCCCTGGCTCAGTAAAGAAACCAAACAAATCCTCAAGTCCAGAGACACTGCCTGGCTTTACTATCAAAAAAACAAAGAAACACAAAGCCTAACTAAGTACCAAGAACTGCGCAACCGTGCAAAAAAATGCATTAGGCTGGGCAAAAAATCCTACTACACAACATTACAAACTAAATACCAACACAACCCGCAAAAAGTTTGGAAAAATGTAAACCAGCTACTAAAATCCACCCAAAAGGCTACCCCCAAACCAACCACCCCTGACACTAAAGTTCCCATCGAAACACAATTCAACTCCCACTTTGTGAACTCAATTCTATCTTAGTATCACAGGACAGTTCCTTCCTCACTATCCCCCCCCCCCCCAACACAAATAACACTAATACAAGCTTTATCCTCAAAACAGTTTCCACCACTTCAATCAAACTAAAAACCTCATCAACAGCAGCCGACCTACTCCCCAGCTGTTTCTTGAAACTCACAGCAGATGCTATTGCTATCCCAGTCTCCACTCTCATAAACAGATCAATTGTTGAAAACTATGTGCCCAAACTCTGGAAAATATCCTATGTTACACCCATACATAAAGGCGGGACCTCCACTGAACTTAATAACTACAGACCCATTGCTTTACTCTCCCCCCTGGCCAAAATCTGTCACCTACTCAGCATGGTTTAAGACCTGCCCATAGTAACACTACAGCCCTCCACTGCTTCACAGACACAGTAAACCGTCTCAATAATGAAGGCCTACAAGTGTCTACTCTTTTTTTGGATATGTCCAAAGCATTTGACACAGTCTCACACCAAATCCTGCTAAACAAACGAAACCAATATCATCTATCAAATTCCACTCTTACCTGGTTCCAAAGCTACTTAACTAACAGGTACCAAGCTGTGAAATAGGAAAATTCTCTCTCTCTCTCTCTCCTCAGCTGCCCATAACTAAAGGAGTCCCACAGGGTTCTATCTTAGGACCACTACTATTCACAGTCTTCACAAATGACCTCCATACTTCCACACAGCATGCATCTATAATTCAGTATGCAGATGACACTACCTTAATCTGTGCTGCACAAAACATTCCCACCCTCCTGCAAACAACTCAACTAGCATTCTCTGACGTTGAAAACTACCTTACCAAAGCCCAACTTATCCTCAATCCAGAAAAAACTCAGCTTATGATTATAACCAGGTCTAACAAAAACACTAACAGTCAATTCACTATACTCCACAAATGCTACTCCAATTGCTCCAGTGGCACAGGTTAAGCTATTTGGAATAACCATAGACTCCCACCTAAAATTTGATATTCATCTCAACTTAACTATTAAAAAAGTACATGCCAAACTGGGGTCACTCTACCGTATCAAACCATTTCTTACCAACAACACAAGATCAGCCATTGCTCACTTCCAACTTCTATCCACCCTACTCTATGCATCTCCCATTCTGACTAATCTCAACAAAACTGAACTAAGCAAAATGGAAGCCTGCTATAACAGAATTGCCTGCTTTGCTGCAAATTGCACATATAGAAATCATCACTGTACTGCTTTGAGAGAGCTCCACTGGCTTGAACTGCCCAACCTCCTAACCTACAATCAGCTCTGCCTCTGTCATTCTATCTATTACCTCCCCAATAAGTGTCCTGCCCTCAAAAACCTAGTACATCACTCAGCCAAAAGGCCTCTTAGATCATCAACTAAACTACTACTAGAAGTCACTGACAGCTACAATAGTTTTGGAGATGCACTATATAGTAGTTCAGTGGCTAAATAATGGAACTCTGTCCCTACTAGCATTCAAGATGCAAAACACCAAAAATCCACAAACAACGAACTGTTAAATTGAAACGGAACGCAATAAAAGTCGGCCAAAAAGAGTTAGTGCAATTTATTATAAATTACACTTTCAGCTAGGACAGTGCCTAGCCTTCTTTAGACAAACAGTTAAAATATGGTAAACCAGTGCCTTTTATCTAATCAAGTCAGTGATGTCATCAATTAAGCAATGTTGTTAGTAACCATAACAACATATTATCGCAACCTACTTTTATATAACAAGTTGTAACTCATTAACTTATAATACAGGAAACGATGAACAAAACCATATATATTCCTATCTCATCTTATGTTTAAAAACACACTTATGTGTGTATACATGTTAAAAACTGAACTATACAAATTTAATAACAACATACTCTACTTAAAACACTAAATCAAATTCATACTAAATAAGTCAAATTCATAAAAATACTTATGAATTCCCTAGTTCTCCTTTGTGTGAATATAAGGACTAAAAAGTACCTAATTAAACAAATGCTGTACTAACCAACCTTTAATTCCTGGTTAAACTGTCATATGCAAGAACGTTGTATATTTGCATTGTATTCAGATTTTTATCTATTCAAAGTTAGGAGTTTCAACAGACTTTTAATAGAAATACTGTCATTAATCCCTGGGGGCATATGAGCCCTTGTTCGCACTTGCCACTTCAGTTCATCTATTTCGAGCAAAATTTGCCAAGGACCCCCCCGAATGTTCTAAATTCTCTGTTGTAAAACTGTGAACCTAAAGGTGTGTGCGGGAAATTCAGAGCAGTGTTTGGCTAAAGCATTGTTAAAATCTTTCTTCTTTATTGCATAACAATGCTCATATATTCGCTGCCTAAAACGTCTCTCCATTTTCCCAATGTAAAACATGTTACATGAATTACAACAAGCAGCGTAAATCACACCCTTAGATTCACAGTTGAATTTTCCTTTTATTTTGTATGTGTTGTGGTTCAAAACCACCTGGTTACCAACCAGAATATGTTTACATTGTGAGCATGAACCACATTTAAACGTCCCATTAATTCTCCCATAAGAATTCCTGCTATTAATGTTGCTCTCTAAGAGGGCTTTAAGATTTTGACCATGTCTGTATACTATTCTAGGGCTAGAACCAAGAATTCTAGAAAGGGAATCATCATTTTTAATGAGGTCCCAATTTTTATTTATTACCTCTCTAATAGACCAAAAATCTAAAGAGAATGTATACAAAAAGCTGGCTTGATAACTTACATTACCAGCTTTTTTATTTGGCAATTCATCAGATAGACTAGCCAATCCATTAAGGACTGAGTGAGAAGATGAGCTTGATTGTCCTTTTAATAAAGGAATAAAATAACCAACATTACGCTTGAAAACTACTTCTTTTTTGTGTTGTTAACAAGTTGACTAGGATAGCCTCTTTTAATAAACATGTTACACAGATGGTCACATTCAGTCTCAAAGTCTAATTCATCCGAAATCATACGGGCAGCCCTCACCATCTGGCCTTTGACCACCGCTTTCTTTTGTTGGTACGGGTGGTTGCTAGTAAAATGAAGGAAACAGTTTGAATACTTCGGTTTCCTATATATAGAACTTTTGTATCTACTATTAGCCTTGTCATTAACTAGCCAAATGTCCAAATAGTTGATCGCGGTTATACCTATGTTATAAGTAAACTTTAGAAAACTTGTGGTCCTGTTAATGTTGTCGATAAAGACTGGTATCATGGACAGTTCTCCATTCCAAATACAAAATGTGTCATCCTGGTATCTAGTATACCAGGAGACATTGTTTTGAAATAGTTGGTCTTTAAATAACAAGTTGTTTTCCCAATAAGTCATAGTGGCATTGGCAAAACTAGCGCCACATGGAGAACCCATGGCCACACCAGTTTTCTGCAGGTAAAACATACCCTCAAACAACATAAAATTGTTCTTCAAGACCATTTCAAGCAAGGTCTCAATTATATAAATGATATTATCATTTGCTTTCTTACTATGCAAAAATTCCCTTACCCATTGTGTGCCTAAATCCTGAAGGATCACTGTGTATAGATCTTTAACATCTATGGTTAAGAAATACACCTCAGGTTGGTATTCTAAGGAATTAATGTTTGTAAGAAAACTCCACGAGTCTTTGCAAATCTGTGGTTCGGTTTCAATAAAAGGCTTCAACAAACTGTCAACATATTTGGCACAAGCGTATGCGATTGAACCACGGCCATCAACTATTGGTCTGAAAGGGGGGGACTTTATGTCCTTATGGATCTTCAGACACCCAAACAGTACTGGTGTTTTGGGAGCTATCATATTTAAATATTGGTAAAGGTCAATGTCTATGGAACCTTCCACAAACAAGTCATCCAAGGTTGACCTTACCTTCTTGTAGGCTACATTAACCTCATTGATTGTTACTTGAGTGTAATTGGGAGTGTTTAAATGTTCCATCAATTTCTCCACATATAAACAATGATCCATAAAGACTAAGCCACCCCCCTTATCAGGCTTCATAACTCTTGTATTACAATCTTTAAGTAATTGAATAAATCCACGTTCCGTCATAGACATGTTAGACTGAACTGGATGGGACGTGTATATTCGCTTTTCTTTGATGGCCCAAAAATTAATTTCACACATCTTCTCAAAGGTGTTTAAACCTGGGTGAAGTGGTGGATTGAACACGCTAGAAACCCTCAAAGTTTTCACCATACTAACCATAGGTCCCATTGATATTTGGAGATTAAGTTTACGAATAAACAATTTTAAGTCCATTATAGTTCTAGTTATGTCAAAGGACTTCGCAGGTACAAAAGACAGCCCCTTAGATAAAAAGTCAACCATGTCCTGTTGGACATCTAAGGAAGTGTAGTTATGTACGGTGAAGTCCCCTTCACTACTCAAATGAAGAGAAGGCATTTCTTCAGTTACTAAAATGGGAGCTACCTCCTCTGTTGTCTTCTCTTATTCCTTACTTGTTGTTGGTTGTAACTGGGCTTCCTGTTGTTCTGTCCAGTATTGGTGCCAGCCCGAAAACCCTGTTGATTATGGACTTGTTCTTCATTTACAGTGTTAGACTGCTCCCTTGCATTGTTGTAATTAGGCTTTTTATTACCTCGCTGATTGTTACTATTAGAAAGCAGCCTCTCACTTCTCCTTAAAATTGGACCTTGTACTTCCTCATCTACAAAACTATCATTATTTTGATTATTGTTAGAGGCTGATGTTTCTTCGTCATTATCACCATTTACAACGGGACTACCATTGGAAACTTTTTGAAAATGAAGAGGGGGCGTAGGATATGCTCTTTTAAATAGATAAAAATTGAATACAATGCAAATATACAAAGTTCTTGCATATGACAGTTTAACCAGGAATTAAAGGTTGGTTAGTACAGCGTTTGTTTAATTAGGTACTTTTTAGTCCTTATATTCACACAAAGGAGAACTAAGGAATTCATAAGTATTTTTATGAATTTGACTTATTTAGTATGAATTTGATTTAGTGTTTTAAGTAGAGTATGTTGTTATTAAATTTGTGTAGTTCAGTTTTTAACATGTATACACACATAAGTGTGTTTTTAAACATAAGATGAGATAGGAACATATATGGTTTTGTTCATCATTTCCTGTATTATAAGTTAATGAGTTACAACTTGTTATATAAAAGTAGGCTGCGATAATATGTTGTTATGGTTACTAACAACATTGCTTAATTGATGACATCACTGACTTGATTAGATAAAAGGCATTGGTTTACCATATTTTAACTGTTTGTCTGAAGAAGGCTAGGCACTGTCCTAGCTGAAAGTGTAATTTATAATAAATAGCACTAACTCTTTTTGGCCGACTTTTATTGCGTTCCGTTTCAGCCTACTAGCATTCAAAACACATCATCCAAAGCCTCCTTTAAAGACCTCATCAGGCAACATCACAAGCAAAGTTGGCAGTGCCATGATTGCTCCGCAGGCTAGTGAAAGCGGATAACATATACATACTAAATCTAGAGCACTTGATAATAGTTTTCAATCTTACTCACAAGCACTGGCTAATCAACAATGTATACTATGCATGTATTCTACCTATGTTCCAGATTTCAGCTGTACACCACAAATCTATTAATTACCTTTATTTTTAAAATTAATATTTTTTTGTTTGTTCTCTCCACTGTAACTGTTTATGTGCCGCATACCACTGTAAAAACATGTCCCTTGTAATTTGTGTGTATACCGATCATGTCTAAATAACTAAATGTGTCTGTAATTTTTCTTTGTGGAGCTTTTCTCCCCAGGCCTCTGCTGAAAAAGGGCCTTTTCTGCTCAGAGACCCCCAGTTAACAAATATAAAATAAATAAATAAAATAAATAAAAATAAGTAGGGAGAGAGAGAGAGCATGGGGGCTAGGGGCGAAGTAGGGAGAGAGAGAGAGAGCATTGGGGTGGAAGTGATTTTAGTAATTGAAAGAATTTTTCTGCTCAGGATGAGAGAGTAGTTGGATTGGTATAGGTGGGGAGAAATGTAGGCAGAATAGTAGGGTTCTTTTTTGGGGAGGGTAGAGGTGATATGGTATGGTGGAGAGTAAGTGAATTCTGGGAGATAGGTAAGGAGGTGGAGAAGAGAGAGGGAGGGTGGAAGAAGACTCATGAGTAGTGGCTTAAGAGGCATGGTATGTGTGGTAGTGAGATAATTACAGTAGGGTAAGATAAAAGGTTAGGTAGGGTGTATTGTGTGGAATAGAGAAAGGTATAGTATTTTAAAAGTGCAGGGGTGGAGGGAATTGAGATAGGGTACAATAATTGGCTGTAGGGAGAAAGAGGCTGGGGGTGGGGTGTGATGTAATTGGTCAGAAGTAGAGTAGGAATGACTATACGGCTGTAAATTTAGATATAGTGGGTGTGGGTGGGAAATAGAGGCAGGATAGGGCAGTGGCTTGAGTCTGAATGGTGAGCAGAGCAGACAGAGACAAGTAGGTGAACAAATCCTGAGAAAAACAATCAGTGGGAAAATGGAGGCCAATCACAGATGGGAGGTGGAAAAGCCTAAAGATAAGTTAAGGGGAACTGCAAGTGAACACTAGGGGGATTTACAAGCAGCAAGTTTAATGGCCAAGTCCAGGCAGGTTTTGCTGAGCAGTTATACAGCAAGTTAAATAAAGTACAAAGAAGAGAGTTCCATGTGGTCTACATGCAAAATTCCTATAGGCAATACACATTCTTTAGACTTCCATTTGGTATTTTATGAGCAGCTAAAGTGTTTCAGAGAGCTGATGCAAAGATGATGGAAAGGCTTGGAGGTTTTATTAATGTTAGTGATGACAGAGTAGTAGGGGTGTTGACAAAAGTAACTGGTTTTATTAATTTTTCTGATATAATGCTAGTATGGGGTGTGGCAATATTACAATATCCACATGCTCTGGAAAGGAGATTGGAAAGAACACCATTCAACACTGTCACTAATGTTACAGAGAAATGTGATTCTATATACATCATCAGCTAATAAGACAATGCAGAGTTTTTGTCAACATCCTCAAAGTGTTTAGATATGGATTACATTTAAAAAAGCAAGCTTAGTATTGTAACAATTCATTAAATGAAATGTATTATTTCTTATTTAATGTGCTCTTTATTTTCCATATTCTCCAACACTGCTAGAAAAGAATGAAATTAAGAAATCTTGAAACTAATCCATCTCAAAGTTTAACTGTGTTTCTGAAACCTAGTCTACTATAATGTATAGAAATGAACTTATTGAGACCATATAATCAAGTTTCCATAAACACAAGCATCAAACCCCTCAAAACACAAAAAAATACTTTTTTACATTTATACAAGGTGTCAAGCCCCCCTGCACCCTGCACACCCCCTGAAAATTATATATACCAATGCCGACATTGTACTATAGTGAAGAAAAGGGTACGTTTCCTGATCCTCGCTGTACAGCAATCTCCATTCAAAAGCTTTGAGTTTTTAAAAACTTGATCATATGGTCTCGACCATTTGAATTTTGAGTTTCTGAAAACTTGATCAGCTGACAGGGATATATATATATATATGTGTGTGTGTGTGTGTGTGTGTGTGTGTGTGTGTGTGTGTGTGTGTGTGTGTGTGTGTAGGGTCTATATTAAATAGACGAAAGATAAAAATTTCGAATGCTCACATGAACGTAAATTCAGCAACTCAAAATCACTATTGTGGGGGGCTGCACCCCCCCGGTAAATATTTATTCCAACCCTGAGATCATACTACAGTGAGGAAAGGGCAAATATTCCAGTCTTCACTGTACTGCGATCCAAAAAAATAAATATTGAGTTGCTGAATTTCCGTTCATGTGAGAGTTCAGCATTTTGATCTTTCATCAATATAAAGTAGACCCTACATATATATATATATATATATATATATATATATATATATATATATATATATGTATATATATAGTTAAATTTTATAATCTCAAAATACTGAAATTTCAAATTTCAGTATCTCGAGACTATAAACTGGAATTTTTAAAATAGCGAAAGTGCATAATCATGAATTAGAATATCTAAAATTCGTGGTTATGGCTTTATGCTTCGTTACGTCCGTGTTTTCTGTGGATGGTATATGGTGTCATGTTTGGATGTAGGTGTGATTTAAGGTAAGTAAGTGTTTTGTAAGGGTTTTGGGTGGGAGTTTGAATGTTTGTGAGTGTGTTTGTAAGTTGTACGTGTGGGTTAGGGTAGGTATGTGAAAGTATGAATGTGTAAGTGTTGGATGTGTTGTTGTTTGTATATGTGTGATGTGTTTGTCTGTGTGCGAGGGACTGTGGAATGTCTGTGTGAGAGTTTGCTGTCTTTTCCTGTTTGTGCTATCTTGGAGTTAGTATATATAAGTAGGGGGGTGTGGGGGGCACAGGGGGGCTTGCCCCCCATTTTATATATAGTGTAGGTTTGTTTGTGTTTCTGTGTTTGTGTGTCTTTTGTTTGTTGTGGTGTGGGTTGGATGATGTATGTGTTGTGTGGTGTATGGTGTGTTTATGTGCATGATTTTGTGTTTTGCAGTTTTGGGGTTTTGGGATTTGGAACATTTGACTTTATGGTCTCGAAATACTGAAATTTGAGATTTCAGTATTTCGAGATTATAAAGTGAATCCATATATACATACATGCATACATATAAAGTCTGTTCCTTTTACTGGCACATCAGTCAGATGACCAGGTACACACCTTCTCCCTCCTGCCCCAGGAGTCAGTCAGTTCCCGTTTCTGTTCCCTGCTATTGAACCTCCTTCCTCACATTTTAGTTAATAGAAATACATAATTTTTGCTTTTAAATGTAGCAAACAGTTGGGTATTTCATTAGTCTTAGATTATTTTTTGAATCCTGTAGTCCAAAAAATGGAAGACTATGTTAAGGATTCATGGGATTTTTTTGGACAAATTTAGACAATCTAATTTGAATTATAGTTTTGATAATACAAAGAATGTTATTTTCACTGTCAACATTTGTTCACTTTTTACAAGTATTCCTCATGATAAGAGAGTGGATTATGTTAGAGAATATTTATATAAGACTGGTCATTTTTTCTAGTAGTGAAACATATGTTTGCTGTTGTTTGTTAGATATAATGCTGCACAATAATTATTTTTTGTTTAACAAAAAGGTTTATAAACAAATACAAGGGGTAGTAATGGTGTCTGCAGCAGCCCCAGCTTTTGCTAATGTTGTTCTTGGTTGGTGGGAACATTTGATTTTTGGAACCCATTGTTTCTTTATGTAAAATAGTGCTTTAAGTTAGATTTGTCAATGATTTGTTTTTTTGTGATTAAGGGTAATATTGACAGTTTCCATCATTTACTAAATATAATTAATACTAAATCAGAATTGTTGACATTTATATGAGGGAATTTAGGATCTGTAGTTAATTTTTTGGATGTAACTATTAAAGGGGGCACTATTGGGTTAAAATTTGATAGCTAAGTGTTTAGGAAAAACAATTTTTAATAGCTATCTGCATTATTTGAGTAATCACACGACTTATATCAAGAACAACATTCCAAAAGGCCAATATATAAGAGCTTCTAGGATGACTACAGATGATAACGCTTTTGAGAGTGAAGTTAACCTTATTACCAACTTATTTTTAGAAAGAGGATACAAAAAAGAATTGCTAATTCGTATAACAAATGAAATTAGGAACAGGAGAGAGAAAGATTTTCAACCATTTTTAAGTTATGGATTTAAACAAACTTAAAAATGTGTTAATAATCAGATAGATCATCATGTAGTCTGTCGTTTGGATATGACCATTGATAAATTTGACATTTCTTCTATTATTAAGAAAAATTGGAATATGTTACAGGGTAACTCGGACCTGGTTAGAACATTAGGTAATGTCCCTACGTTTACTGATAGAAATAATTACAATTTAAAAAGATGCTTACAAAAAGATTATTATAATGATATTACCTTAAGCATGCATACTACAAGGAATAAGAGGATGCACAAATGTGGTATTTACAGTTTGTAGATATATTTTAGAATGGCAGTTTGTTAATTTGAAACATTTAGATAAAACTGTTCCTATTCTTGGAGTTTAGAATTGTAAAACATCAGGTACCATTTACATTGTTGTATGCCCACATTGTGGGAACTTTTATGTGGACATGTCTACTAGAAGCCTGGAAAAGCATATCAAGGAACATGTTTATGCTGTTAGAACAAAGGACAGGAATAACGCTTTATACATAGTCTTATTTGTAAACATAGCAAAAAGTTTTTTTTCCTATCTTGGAACAAGTACCCAGGGACATCAGAGGAGGAAATTACAGGGATAAGATTAAACAAAGAGAGAAAGTTTGGCAATTACAGTTAGGGGCAGATAAGGTACCTGGAATGAATGAAACCATTAATTTAAAATGTTTTCTGAAAAATATAAGGCTTAAAGTTAATAAATAAACATATGATAGGAATTATTTAAGTATATTTTTATACATGTTTTTTATATACTTTGGTGCAAATGCTTTCTAATTTACATACTTTTTAGTGGTTTTTAATTAAGTGATTGATTAAACCAGCTTATAATGTGATTAGGTTGATTAATGATGTTCAGTATAAAAGGACTTGTTTATTGTGTATATTTTGTTCTGAAGAAGTCTCTTGGAGACGAAAGTGAAGATTAAAGTCTTTATTCACTAATACTTGCAATTTGCTTTTTGTTCAAAAAGTCTTGTTGGATTATTTTTGTGTTACTACTCATTCAGCTGAAATTAATAAAGGGGAGTGTGAAGGTTTGTGTGTTGGTTAAGGGCAAAGGAATATGTGAGAGAATTAATTATTAAATACTTGATTTCA
This sequence comes from Protopterus annectens, assembly GCF_019279795.1. NCBI lineage: Eukaryota > Metazoa > Chordata > Ceratodontiformes > Protopteridae > Protopterus > Protopterus annectens. Next base: position 889,652,825 of record NC_056743.1, on the reverse strand, counting down.
AACATAAGATAATTTGGGGAATTCATTTTTAGTTATGGGGTGGGGAAAACTAGGAAATTAAGTTAAGACTTATATAAAGTATACCTCAGAAATTGATTAGGCAGCAAGTAGATAAAGAAGAGAGATGTCTTTTTTAAAACCTTTTAAACTTCTTATTTATTGTCTGTGGCAAGTACTTTTATAAAGAAGTTATTGTATAAAGTTTTTCATGCATAGATTTTTTAACCTCATTTTTTAACATCATTGTATGTATTTTAATATATGGAATGGTTACATGATTTGAGATATTTGGCATCATGCATTGTATTTAACATAGTATATATTATTATTTATGTTATTGATAGTGCATGTTTTCATATTTACATATTATAATTGGTTGTACGGTTACAAAATGTAGTTTATTATTTTTAAGGTAGCAAAGTGGGTATTGCTTTAAGGTTTAATTAATTAATTAGTATTCATTATCTATTCAATTATTTTGGGTATATGTGACTGGGTTTTAGGTATTTCATTCATTTTAAAGTGTTCTGAGGAAGTCCCTTTTTAAGCTAAGGGAAGAAAGCACTTAACCTGTGGATTTTAATTGTTGAATAAACTTTCTGCATCTACAGTGGTTTTGTTTGTCGTGTGTGGACTGGCTTTACATTCCTGTAGTGGTTCTCAAGTCTATACTTTTATAAGGAACCCAAACTATGCATGATCCAGTGGAACCATTAATTCTGTGACACAGAAAAACACATAAAACTATTTTAGCAAATCTTACCACCCGGACCATTTTCCTGTAACTTGGCCTCTCCTGCTTCCCTCACCATGATTCTTAAGACTTTAGAAACTAAAAAATCATGAATAAATGCACAAAACAACCTTTTGTTCCCTACCATTTGTAACACCCTCCATAGTCAAATCAGACCATAAATCGGTCATATTCACTTTAAGACTGAAGCTGGAAGCATCATGCAATAACCCATGCTCTAACCCTGAAACAGACTATAAAGGATAAATTCTGATAAAATCACTTTAGCTAGCAGATCTAGGAGGCACTCTCTCTGATATCCTCCCTGTGGGAGGAATAAAGACACCTTGTTGAAATTTCTAGTAGTTTATTCAGTTAAGCAGGTAGATGGATGAGTGTTCTTGTTCTCAGGGTCAGGCTCAATAGCCTTGTAAATTAGCAGGAAAGGGAGTCTCGGGCCTGAGATGATGTTTGGGATTGAAATCTTCTGCATCCATGCCAAACAGTCTGAATTTAAAAGAGAAGCTTGAGAATGAACAGAACTCAACTCAGTACTCAGCTAGAAAAAAAAAATCTTCCAGAGGTCTGATGGTCAGCCAGAGTTGCTGTTAGTATGGAGACTGACTCAGAGCAGCCACATCAGTGCTGAAGGAAGGCTGAGGTTGTAGCTGATATTGAGTTTGACTCAGCTCAATTTCAGGAATCAACCCTCCCTGAAGCCTGATTTTTAACCCATAGTCAGTGTTGAGGTGAAGATTGGACCTGAAGGAAAACAACTCCCAAGGAAGCAAACAGAGAGGGTCAAGGAAGGAAGCCCTGACAAAGATAAAATCACAGCTACAACTGACACCAAACCCAAAAAAGGGCTGGTGAGATGGTTAGACTGAGAAGGATTGGCTTGATTGTCACAAAAAGCATTTAATATCACAAAAAATGTGTAAAAGTACAAGAGTATTATTTGAGCATCTATAATGTACTTTAATTCAAGCATCAAGCACAAATAAATATTTGAACACTAATAATACATTTGTTTCTGTTTCAAGCATTGTACACTGCTAAGAAAACATTTCTTGTTATTATGAAATCAAAGACTGACTAAATGGAACTTCAGAAATGTTGTAGTACAATAATGTACAAAAAAGGGATCTAGTGAGCACCATAACAATTAAACAATGTTTAATGTCTAAGAGCAAAAGGAACACTGACAAAAACAATAGATTCCCACCCTCAATAGCCCCAAGAATTAATAGCATATATGCAGTAAGAATCTAATATTAAGAAAAGGGCCAGCTCCAGTGGAGGAGAAAGACATAAGTAAAACTTTCTAGCACTGACCTGAAAACAATAGTTAGTTGTTTTGTGCAAGCTGGTAGTAAACTTTTACTGTTTCACTTTTTCCCATTGCAGTGTGAGCACAGAGTTGGCATATATAAGTTAAGGATGTGGGGCCACAGGAAGGGCTAGCCCCCTGCAGAAAGAGAAATAGTTTTTGTGTTTTTGTTATTTTTTTCACTTTCCAATAATTGTTGATAGTTTGTCTTGTGACAAATCACTGGTCTTCACTTTTAGGTCAGATTTTCAGCTTTTGTGTACTGACTGTTCACTTCTTTTAATGTGGAAATTGAAACACATGATTTATTTTAGCATTTCACATAAAGTGTTACACAAACTGGCGTCTGATTGTTTGCCAAACAGTAATGGATATAGAATTCATCCAGTTATAACAATTCCTTTGATTTTGTTCATTTATCAAGCTAATGTTTCTGGATTTTAATGACCCAGACCCCTATTTTGTAACATCATGAAATTAGCATGCAAAATTCCAGAAAAAAAGCATGGTTTCCTTTGCAAACACAACAAGTAATAGTATTAACATAGCTGGGGAAATTAATGAATCTTTCCCTCAGATCATTACACTAATCTGTTATTACTTAAGGAATGTATTTATGGTAAACATTTTTTATTTCCTCTTTATTTAACAGATTGTTGTACAGAAGGGTGAAGAAGTCAATGGCTATATCAAGGTGTTAACAGGAAGAAAGGTGGGCCTATTTCCTGTGGACTTCCTGCAGGAGATCTGAGCATGCATGAATGGAAAGGACCGCTGTATGTACCAGCAGAGAGAGGAAGTTCATCTCTCTGGCAAACAGCCAGTTGTAAGGAAGGCAACTAGAAATCTGAGGCAACCACCATCAACGCAAAAATATTTTTAGATTAAATATCATGACAATGAAAATAATTATGCTGCTGTATAAAACAAACAAACAAAAAACAACCAAAGCAAACAGACACAAAACAAAATAAAGAAATGCACAAGACTGTCCTGACAGCCATAAGATTGTGAAGCAATATTCTAACAAAGCTGTACTTACAGCAGTTACTTTACTGCATAAAAACGGTCATTATTCTGCAAACCACGAAATAAACACGTGAGACTTAATTTGAAACCAGATATCTTTTTGGGAAACCTGTCAGTGAAAAAAAAATCAGATACATGTAAAAGCACAAACTGACATTTTTTTTGTTAAATGTTCTTGGGATTGAGCTGCTGATCTTCATTCTGTGCTTTACTCTGCAACACTGGATTGGTTTAAGGCTTACAGCAGTGTTTTATTCAGCAACGTCAGCTCCATATAGTCTTTTGATCATTAAAACAAAATAACCCAAGAATAGTGGTCTATCTCTCTAGTTACCATATTTCTCTTGCTTCCTTTTAGTCTGAGCAGGTAAATGCAACTCTGTCTGCTGGCTTGGCTGTCTGTCTATCCATCCATCCATCCATACTTACATTCACACTCCATAAGCTGCAGCTTGTATATGTCTGCATGTGACCATATCTGTGATTTTCTTTTCCTGACTTGTTCTTTATCAGTGTTTACCTTTCTGTTTGTCTTATCACTGCCACCTACAACATTTGTCTGTGTGCAGCACGCCTTTGTCCTTGTGTTCATTCGTTCATGCATGGCTACAGTATATCTAGCTCTTGGTTAATCTAGCTTCAGGCTGAACAGGTCAACTCATCTGTCTAGGGTTTTGGAATAGAGTATATACTCTAACCCTGTGTGTGCCAGATTAGAAGGTAGAATTTTGGTTATGCAAATGCCATTTTCCCCTGTAATTGCTTTTGTTTTGATAGAACAAAAACAAGTGATGTTTATATCATAGGTCTTCACTCTGTAGTGAAAATTTAAGGTAGATTGTAGAATCACAGGTTCCGAGTGTAGAAGGACAGAACCTATTAGCAGGCTACTGCAGATGTGATATGCCCAACACAGGTCAAATATAAAGTAATGCTGTAGTACAAAATCCAAATTTATTGCAGTTGTTACCAGTGCACATAACGTTACTTCTTCCTTATACCACTGTGTGCACTAAACAAAGTAGCCGCAGACTGGGCAGTTAAATAATGGAACCTCTGAAAAGTGAGCAGCAGTACAACTCCAACATACATAAATAACTCTGTATACTTCTCATTTAGTTATGTGTGTTTGTGAAGTGTGGTGCTGATGCAGAGGACTGGCAGGCTGAAATCATGTCATATTACTATATACACAACCACATTACTTCCCAGCCTCTATCACAGTGAGAGGCCTTGAGCATTTACTATATATCACAAATGCTCCTGGGTATCCCCAGAGAAGAAAAATGCTACCTGCATCAACACATTGCTGATGAACAGCTAGTGGTTACTAATGTGATTCCTAAATTCAGGACCCACCATCACCCAGACAGGCACACACATACAGATATACACACATATGCTGTAATAAGCATGAGATGGTAAGCATGAGATGGCATGAAAAGTTTCTGTTTTGTCGTATCATTTTTTTTAAATTTATTTGATAAATGGGCAGGTGAACAAGGCCAAGTGTCTTATTTTCAGCAATGACAAAAATGCAGAAGTCAAAACTACATACACTTAACATATAAAACAGAAAATTGAGTTTCTGACAACAGAATAGAATAAATAAAGTGCAATATGGTCATCATCAACATCCTTTTAAGCTTTGACTCTTAGCATGTAGCAGTCAGAGAGCAAAAGATAACAAAATCAGATGTGGGAGGGGGAGGACACATTTACTGCAGTACAGCCTGCATTTTGCTTTGCTCAGGATAAACAATTACAGTTATTAATGAAAGCTAGCAACATAAATTCTCTTCTTATTTTGATATATACAATGTTGTGCCATAAGGTGGCCCCTATAAAAGTGAATAGGTGATGATGGAGGGTGATGTTTGATGTTTGGGGAGGAAGAGGAGTGGGATGTACATGTTTGTGAATGCAGAGAAAAGCAACTTTCTAATAAGGGATAGAAGTCAAGATTTAAGAGTGTTTAGATTCTGACCAAGAAGAACACTGTTGATTTAAAGACTGATGCACACACTTTGACTAACTTTTGCAATGACTCATATATCCCTTCTGCAAATAACACCTTTTAAGTCTTCAACCTTTGAATCTTTTTGTTCAAACTTACCAGGGTCTCTGCTGAAGGCTGTGATTTCACTGGAGAAATTAGCATCATGATTTGAGAAACACTGCTGTAAGTTTTTTTGGATGGCTGCTAAATTTATTATAAAGCAAAATGTAAGTAAGTAAGAGCCAGCTGAATAACCTTTTGCTTTGCATTTGTGTACACAGTAAGACTGCCACGTATATAAATGCATTGGAACCACACATGCAACAAAAATTTCATTTTGTAAGGTTTATGTATTAGTGATGCAGTCAGTTGCTACCATATTAATGTTTGTGCAGAAAGTGTTTCATATGGCAGAAAAAGTGATGTCATTTAATGGGTTCACCGTACTCAAGCTCCCCAGAGATTCACAATGTGCGCACCTTAATAATGGATGCTATACCACACAAATAACTGTAAACAAGGTGTATATGACTGTAGGTAATATTATAAGCAACCAACAGCCATGGTTCTCACGTCCTCATTATTTTATTTAGATAACAAGATCTTTGTAATATTCTGTCACCCATGTCAACTTATTACCAAACAATTTGTGGTTCTTATTTTCAGCACATTCATTTCTTCTTACCTTAATGCAATGGGATGGAGTCCCCTTTCAGCTAAAAGGACTACCTCACTACTTGCTGGTTCAGCACATTGAGAGACAAAGATTTAGACAGCTACATACTAACAACCATGGCGGATGGTAATTTTCTTTAGTCCATTATTATGCCTGTTATGGCAAGAAATCTATGTTTGCATTCATTGTGTAGGTCAGCTGTGTGCATATTTGTGCCCAAGCATGTACCTCTGGCTAGTGACCTGCCACAGCATGCCCCCATTGTGGAACTGCTATATGAACAAGACTAACTCCTAGGTTGCAATGACCCTATGGGAGTTAATCCCACAGTAAAGACATTCAGCTGGTCAGACCCTGCCCAGTAAAGCCTCCTGCATACAAACTGCTTGACACATTGGATCAGTTGCTGCACAGCTGTAAATCTCATACCTGCTCCTGAGGGATAGCTACCAATGACCTTATGGGAAATCACTTTCAAATATGTAACCTCAGAAAAAGGCATTCATTCATTTCCCAGCAACACTGGGGAAATGGCTTTATGAATACTGCATTATAATAAAAAAGCATATCATTCATTCATGGTTTATGTTTTGAAAGTTAGATAGTGAGGTTTTGAACTGCAGAAATAAAGACTTACTCTTATGTTTTGGATGGTCACATTTGATATAGCTGAAACCACAGTCTGCTGCCAATGACATAGTTATATATTAACAAAATTATTTTAAGACACCTGAGTTTGAACTAAGAATTATTCTTAATCTTTCATTATGTATTGTATTCTTAGATATCACTTTCAGCATATTAATCACCATACAGTGTGACTCATTCCTCTATCATTATTGCTTGAACTGGGAATGCAAGAACTCAAATGTGTGCACCCCCATTTTTCCACATTTGGTAAATGTATTTTCTTTATGTCAGGGTCAGATTACACCAAAGTGTACAAATGGTTTCTCATGCAAAGAAACACGTTCTGGTGTCTGCCTGTTTTCAAACATTTGGTTCAATAAAACTTCTGGAAAGTGTTTTTCAACAAGCGGGCATATGTTTTGCTGCCACATTTTTTATTCAGAGTTCACTAAGCATCTGTGGGATGATAAATATTTAAGGATATTGCAAGAATTGGTATTGACTAATACATAGGGTGAGGTATAAATTGTTCTTTACACTGATAAAGACAGCTCAATTTGTCACTCACAAAGGCACTAGTTTATGGGGAAAAGGAGACAGTTCTGAAGCTGTGCTTGTATTCATCTGTAAACATTTAATCAAATATAATATTGCACAATGAAAACAAACATTTTGCACTATGGAAAACAGTAACAGAGGAAATAATTTATGGGAAACCATATATATAAGTGTACAGAGACAGGCTGTCACTTTCATGAAATAAACTTGTTTTTACTAATGTAAATGGTGTGTGCATTGTACAATTCGATTTTCTTCATTCAGATTAAACTATAATCATTCCAGCATCTTGTCCACTAGGCCCACTTGCTACTTTCTTGCATCTAGTCAGTGGCTAGACATAAAGCCACTCGCCAAATGTCATGCTCAAAATACTATGTCTTATTTTCTTGGTAGTATATACTTTTACAGAACTTGTAACGCAAGTGAAGTGATTAAAATCAACTGAATCAGTTCTGGGGTGAATAAAGTTCAGGAAACTGTGTTCCACAGGTGCATTTTTAAAAGTAGCATGCTAAATGCTTATAAAGCTGTCTGCTTAAGGTTAAATAATGTCACCCTGATATACCTCTCAACCTGTTATCTCAAGAAGTCTGGACAAACACAAAAACACTAAGAGGAGAAATGCCCAAAAATAATGGCAGATTTTAAATATTGTTCTTGTAAACTCAAGCAGTTGCTAGAATAACAGGTTTTGCATAGGTGTACACTTTCTGAAGGATATTAAGTCTGAAACTCCAATGTCTGTCTTTATTTAGTGACATCAGTCCTCAGTGATTTGTCAGAAAACCACAAATTTTATGAGGAACAGACTAAAAATGTGAGTCAAAATCTGGACATTCTGCAACAATGTGGACAGCTGAGAGGTATGCACTCTGATGCTCACTGCTTCAGTGCACACAAACATAAACACAATAAACCAAAAGCCAGAATGTTACACCTCACCTAGGACTGTGACCTTTACAAAAAGTAAGAGAGGTGGCAGTTGGGTCAGTAGAGCTAAATACTTTAACTCAGAGTTCCTCATACATTGAGGTGAGACATATTTAGTTAGGAGTTTAGGTTCGCATTGCTTGGGTTGTTGTATTTCTGTATATGCAATTCTCTGCATTGAGACAATGTTATGCCACTCCATATAGTAACGACCAGCTGAGGTATTTTGTGAAACAGTTTTAAAATATGACACTTCTAACAAAAGTGAAATACTAGAGCTTTAAAACTAATGCTCATTTTCAATCATCACGTGGGCAGCAATATTCACTGTGAATATGTATTCATTCTGAGACGGTGCTGCCATGCCAGAAAACAACTTCAGAGTATTTCCTCAGGTGAGGTGAGTAAACAAGAAACTCTGATCGTGACTATTGATACCACACCTGTCTCCCTTATTCTTTTACTTGCTTTTTTTAACTGCTCTTCCTTCTACCATTTAATTTGTCCAGACCACTACTTGATAATTTTCTGCTTCTCATGCTGTCAGTGTGTGTTACATGACTTCTTTTAAATTAGAAAGTCCCAGTTTTCCCCCTGAATTTCCCTTACATGTATTTCCTTTCATATTTCTGTTTATCTTTGTCTCATATTTTCTGAAGAGATTGCTACTATTTTATTCCTATCCCTTTCATAATGTGATTTTTGTGCTACAGTCTCTTCCTCATCTTTCTCTCACCCCTCCCCCAAGACCCACCAAGTGCACACGTTGTCATTCACTTACCTCTTTTTTTTTTTCCTTCTGTGTTCATTAAACATCATAGTTTTCTGGACTGCTCCCACAAAGTCTTTGATTTCTGTCTGACATGGCTCTTCCAAAAGTGCACACAACATTCTGAGTGAGGTCTTGTCTTACATTTATATAAAAGACTAAAATAAATTAATCTGTTTTTATTATTGGCTCATAGTTAAGTACTAGGCTAGCTGACCTTATGGGCCATTTTAAGCCTACCCAGTTTCCCTTTTTGTGCTCAAAATAACCTATCTCATTTGGTTATAGATTGGCCTTGCCCATCCCATGGTCGATGATTATATATTACCCCTAATGAGAGTAGCTCAGATCATACCATAGATAATCTGAGAGACCCCTTGCATGGGATAAAGTTATTGGGAGCTGCATCTGTCCATTAGTAGTACAAGGGCAATTCTGTGGTCAGTATTCTGTTTTCCATCCATAGATCTAAGTTGTGTTTTAATATGGGCAGGATGAACTTTGTTTTATGTGGATAGAGAGTCTGTTCCACAGCAGTGTTATCTTCTGCGAGATATATCTGTCCCTCCAAACTGTTCTGTTGATGCTGCACAAGAGGTTTAGATCCATAGACCAAGTATTTCTGATGCCATTTCACTTGCTGATGTGCAATAAATGCATCAGTAATGGGTCAGATGATGTCTTGAATGCCAGACACAGGTTGCCTCTTAGCAGTCTGCAGGATACTGACTATAGTGACAGAGCTTTGAGTTGGCCCATATAGGACATATTGTTTAGGCCTTGTATCTTTTTAGTAAGGTATCTTTGTGTATGTTCCAGTTGTTGCATGTATCTGGATGATACATGCCAAAAAAGGCATCACATTCAATGATTAGCCTAAAAAGGGCTGAGTAAAGTGGGACAATGACATTCCTAGGGATAATCACTTTGTTTATAAGCTGTGCAACATAGAAGGACTTTCTTACAACAACAGACACAAAAGTTAGGTCACTATCCACATAAGTTCCCAAATCCTGAACAACTGGATCAACTGTTAGGGACATACTGTCAATGTGGTAGTTCCTTGGGTTAGATGACTTCCCAAAGGATACAATAATGCATTTTTTGACATTTACTTTCAGTCCATGATTTTGGCACCAGTTACATCACTTATTTGTTTGGAACAAACCTTCTTGCAGGATGGATACATGATTTGGGGATTCCATACTGCTCCTAGCTTAAAGTTGTCTACAAACTTAGTCAACAAGAGCCCTTTGGTACTGGTTTTACTTCAAAAAAGTAGATGACAAAAAGAAGAGATCCAGCACAGAAATTCTGGGGGACTTCAGTGGTGGCTGGTCTATTTGTGGAAGTAACTGCTCCTGTTTTGATTATCTGCAACCTAACTGTGAGCCAGCTGGTAATCCAGTGGGTGACACAGGTGTTTATTCCCATTTTATTTAGCTTTTCTACTATGCCTACAGTGGTGGATTTAGGTCTTGGTGCAGGGGCGCACTCCCTCCCCTTTTTAACTGCAATACAAACTGGTACCAGAATTTTTTCTGAAAAAAAAAGAAAGAAAAATTGTTCTAAGATGCTTCTGTTTAAATAGGAAAATGTGCCACCAAAAAGACACATTTCTTCTTTAAGGATTCTCTATATGTGCAGCGCATCTTTGCATGCGTCATACTAAAGATGCACACACAACAATACAGATTTAAATGTTGGAACTGGCCTGCTTTCATCCTTGATTTTAAATGAGGAATTGGAAAACTGAATGCGCGATCCAGCGACCTGTTTAGTTGGTGAGGAAAATGAGAAGTGTGTGTCTGTCAGTATTGAGATGAGTGAGGTATGTGTGTGTTCGTTCAGTGGGTGAGTGAGATGAGAGGTGTGTGTGTGTGTGTGTGTGTGTGTGTGTGTGTCTGTTCAGTGAGTGAGATGAGAGAGATGTGTGTGTGTGTGTGTGTGTGTGTGTGTGTGTGTGTGTGTGTGTGTGTGTATACACGCATGTGTGTCCAATCTGTAGATGAGAGAAGTGTATGTGTGTCCTTTCAGCAGATGACTGAGACAAGGTAGGTATGTGTGTGTGCCCGTTCAGCAGATGATCGAGATGAGAGAGGGGTGTGTGTGTGTGTGTGTGTGTGTGTGTGTGTGTGTGTGTGTGTGTGTGTGTGTGTGTGTGTGTGTGTTTGTCCCTCCATTCAGCGGATGACTGAGACAAGAGGGATATGTGTGTCATACCTCTCAACAGCACAGATTTTGCAGAGTGTCCAGATTTTTTGTCTCATGTTTTCGGTCTCTTCCTCATAAAAATTGTTTTTGAGAAACCACTATATCCTTCAGAAAATGCATGCTAATACAAATCCTGTAATCCTATCAACTTTCTAAGTTTCTAAGAGTAATATTCAAAATGTGTCCCTATTTTTGGGCCTTTGTTCCACCATTATGTCAGGCTTTGTCCAAATTTCTTTAGCAAAGAGGTTGAGAAGTATAATGTGTGTGTGTGTGTGTGTGTGTGTGTGTGTGTGTGTGTGTGTGTGTGTGTGTGTGTGTGTGTGTGTGTGTGTGTGTGTGTGTGTGTGTGTGTGTTCAATAGGTGAGTGAGATGAGAGGTGTGTGTCTGTCTGTGTCTGTTCAGTAGGTGAGTGAGATGAAAGAGGTATGTGTGTGTGTCATCCATTGTTTTATTGCCATTTTCAAAAAAATCCACCACATTGACTAAGCCTAACCTGCCCTTGATGAATCCAAACCGAGATGGGTATAGTGTCATTTTATCACTTTCCAGTGAGGTGAGTGTTACTCTGTCAAACAACCTGCTTTCATCCACTACAAGCAATCAGGCTCTCTTCCTTCCATATTTTGGCAGTGTACATGAATGTTTTAAGCTCTTTCAAAACCAGTGCAGTTCTTCGAGGATGAAATAAAGAATATGTACTTACTGTAACAGAATATCTGCTCAGGCAGTTTCAACACCATTACCGATAAGACTAAGCCTAGAAGGACTTAGCGCAGCACCTAAAAGATTCCTGGGCTATTTAAACCCTTGTACAAGACAAAAGAAAATAACAAAAAATGCCACCGCCAGCAGTAGAAACAGTCTCTATGTTTAATAATTTAAAAACACAATGTAAAACACTTGGTTTTATGAAACAACTTTTATATTTTGAAGGAGAGTTATTTCCGTCAAACTGCTGGAGTAGCATTGGGAGCTAAATGTGCTCCCATCTACACCAGTTCAGTTCTTTCTGAATGGGAGAAAAGATGTATTCTCTTCTACATTTAGGGATAAGGTTATTGCATGGTATAGGTTCCTTGATGATATACTATTGCTTTGGAAAGGCAGTGAAATTAAATTGTTTCCTTCATTGATTATGTGAACACTACTACTACATTTTTGAGATTTACATGGAAAATGAACACTGAGACAATTGATTTTTTAGACATATCATGATATAAAAACAAGAACACTTCCAAAATAGAATCTACAATACACAGGAAGGACACTTATTCAAATTCTTTACTTCACTACAATAGTTCTCATCCCCCACATCAGAAGCGAAGTGTCATAAAGGGACAAATGGTGAGGATTTCTAGATTAATTAGTGATGACGAAAACTTTGAACAGGAAATATATAAACTAATAGGGATGTTTAAAGAAAGGGGATACCCAGTCAAACTGTTAGTCAAAATTAGAAATGAGGTTTTGAAAAAAAGAAGTGACAAATTCACCCCACATTCTTCTGAGTGCAATAGGGACATCCCTAGGTTGCGAAAGAGAAGCGCAGTATGAAAGGAAGTTGGTTCTTCCATATAACCAAGAGATAGAAAATCTTAGAGAAGTATTCAATACATATTGGAATTTGTTTTTTGACGAAGACATGAAACAGGTTCTGGGTGAGAGTCCAAAGGTTACCTATAGTAGAGGGCTCAACCTAAAAGGGTTTCTGGAAAGAACCATTGACAAAAAGAGTCAAAAGTACCACTCCAGAATGGTAAAGTGCAACATGTGTAAGTTATGTGAGTATATAAATGAAGGTCCCTATATGGTAGTAGAAAGTTATGGTCAGATTATTTCAAGTTCAGGGTACTGTAATTGCAACACAAACTTGGTAGTGTATATATTGCAACATCTACCTTATGTTCGGCTTTCTACTTAGGTAAAACTACAAGGAAATTAAAGGAAAGAATATCCGAAAATGTAGGGGACATTAAAAACAAGAAGAAAGAAAGAAAACATTTTATTTACACATAGTTTAGTTTGTGAAAATGTAAAAAAAATTCACATTTTTTATTATTGACCATGTTATTCCCACTCAGAGAGGAGGAGACGTCAGATTGAATGTTGAGAGGCTAGAGTTGGAATGGCAACTAAGACTGAATGCCACCACTAAGCCGGGTATCAATGAAAACTGTTCTGTAATCAGTGTTTTGAAATGAAGGTAATTACAATTGTAAATATTTCACTGAGGGGTGTTTTTTATTATTTTTTTCATGGCATCAACAGCTCTCTGTTTTAGCAAATGTATGGTTTATATACCGAAAAGGATTTTTTAACAGGCTCTTTTTACTTTCTTAATATGGTAAAATGGATGATCATGTGATTTGTGCTTACTTAAATGAGCTGATTCAAGTAATGTGTTCACTTTGAAGACATTGGGTGAAAGCGCTAAGTGTTTTACATTGTGTTTTTAAATTATTTGACACAGAGACTGTTTCTATGGCTGGCAGTGGCATTTTTTTTAATTTTCTTTTTCCTGTACAAAGTTTTACACTATTTGAGTGTTTTCAGCCTGGCTATTTAAACCCTCCCCTTTCCCATAATGCAAGCATTTAAGGACCACTTGCCAGAACTCTGACAGCCAGTGAAACTTGGAGCACTAGACTGAGCACAGTTCTCTTTGTTCTTGAACCGTCTTAGAATGGGGGTGCCCATCAAGGCTGGTGTAGGGGAAGGAAGATTGAGATTGTGATGGAGATATAACTGCCAGTACAGATCTGTTGTTTTGGAAAGTATGCAACTTTCATATCTGTCACTGGAAGTTTCATCTCTGTCACCAACAGGATACATTCTGAAGCTGGATCTCCTTGGATGGTTCTAGTGGAAGAATGTCATGAATTATGGTAGTACTGAAGGAAGCTCTAGATCTGGGAATCATATTCAACGTATAGTCCCTTGAAACTGTGTTAACTTACAAAAGTTATCCAAAGAAGCAGTTTTTTAAAAATGCCTAGGAATTTGCCACTGCTCTAGTAAAATAAGCATTTGTATATTCTAATAAATCATTGTCATATTTTTGATAAAAAAATGTTATTCAATGTGAAATTCAAAAGAAAGTTTCGATATTTTAGAATCCGGTTTTTTTTTTTTTAGGAAAATAGAATAAAAAGCTGTGGTTCTTTCCTCATGAATTTTGTTCTAACCAAATAGAATCTAACTTGTCTGTGTATATCCATTTAATGAAGTAGGTATTCCCATGGTTAGTGTCCTTAGGGAACATGAAGGTTCCCCTCAGAAAAGTTTTACAAACTTTGATTACTAAATTAGACTTCTCAGTGGTGGACAAACACTTGTTATAACCCACTCATTAGAAGGTGTTCCGACCAGCTAAATTATTCGCTGGGTACCGTGGTATCACTGCGTGACAAGAAAAGTTTCTTGGTAGTTTTTTTTTCTAGTGAAACCTCTCAGTCTGAGCCTTGTTGGTTGGAGTCTCTTGTTAATTCAACTTTTTCATAGTTCAACTTTTTCATTAGCAGTAGCAGATCTTGCTTTCTTCAATGTGTTTTATTTTGGAAACTGACGAATCAGAATGGGATGCCTACCACATATTAATGGTTCTACAAACATGCCCACAATGAGGAAATTTGTTTTGCCTTGGTGATATTCATCTAAAACCTTTTCTAATTTGCAAGAATTCTCCATGGCTATAGCCATACACCATTTCCATGAAACTGATTATATCCTACCTCACTTACATTTACTTCTAACTTGGCTTGCTCTATCATACTCCGAACAAAGTGCAACAGACCAGTTCCTATTGTACAGACACATTTGTTTCTACTGAAAGGTGATTTATTCAGTTTATTTTACAGTTGTACAAAGTAGCTTTTTCAAAGTTTTATAGTGACATAAAATAACCTGTGTTGCAGTAACTTAGACTCAAACCCATCACCTATAAAAAGAATATTGTGCTGGACTTTAATCTTTTTTAGTAACTTTGATTACCTAATCTACATCGGGAGTTTACCCTGACTTCTTGCTAGAGTAGTCTGGAAGAATTTACCCTTCAACCATATATTATGACTTTTGATAATAATACTGGAGGTATTGTTCCTTGGTTGGAAATTTCATTGCGGGAACTCAGTCCTTAATGTGGTAGCCTAGTTGCTCATTCTGAGAAGATGAACATTTGTAGTCTGAAATTATAGCTTCTGTATCTAACCTATAATGAATAGAATGTGACCTGTGGGCTGCCAGCCTCCTGAACTATGAGAGAGAGCGCAATGTAGAAATTTTTTAAATAATACATTTCTGCAAAATATTCTGATTGTGTCATAAACAGAGGAATCATAATTTTAAGATGTCTAGATGAAACAGTCCTTAAAAATAAACGTTTAAGAAATCCATGGTTTGAAATCTGCACTATGTATGCCTTAAGGATGCTATCTTAAGTCTGTTGCATATGAAAAAAAATATATATAAATCTATTGCACTGCTGTTCTGCAACTTGACATGTGTTAGTCACTTTTAAAAGTATCACTGGGAATGTAAAATGATTACCATGCCTGTCGGTGTAGAATAAGGTCGCGTTCCCAAAAGGAAAGTGCTCACCATGTGGAGGAAGGCAGCAAACCACTGTTGTGTTAAAGGGTCAGCTCTGCCTGGGGCCTAAACATCAACCAGATTGAAGGAGTGATACATTCAATATGCATTACTCTGCATTTTGTAGCCAGTTGACAGCCTTAGGATGTAAGATAGATCTGAGGTGAGATCCAGAAGATGCACTCAGACTTTCAGCAATAAATCCATGAAAAGGCTCGAGTCCTATTTTTACTTTCCATACTGAGGAGTTTGACTCAAAAATGCAGCTAGTTATTGAGGGTGGGAGGGCAGACTTAACTTTCACTGACTACTCATCTACTCGCTATGCCATTGATAGGGTTGTGGACACATTTCATAATCACCATCTCCTCCTAAAGAGGAACCTGGAACCATTTTTCTAAATATTCTTTCAGTTATGTATTTAAAAATGCTCTTTTTATTGTGTTCTTGTCAATTTATTTAGCAGGGCTGTACCTGCAAATGGCCAAGGATAATCAGTGTAGTACCCCAGTAGGCTAAGGTGAAATAAAATAATGTAACATATACTTCAGTGGGGTGCAGGCACATATAATGTCTCTATACTTCTCATCTCCAAGAACTGAACTATAGGTGTTAAAACTGGCCGGGGCATGAGAAAAGCCATTCCTCTACCTGTGTCTATACTGTCATTGGCACGTTGCTGTGTGCCAAAGTCCATTCGTTTGGCATTGCTGCATGACTAGGGTCACTGTATATGTGTGTGACTGAGTATGAATGTGTTTGTGTGTATGTGTATACAGGAGGCAAAGAACAAAAGGACAAAAGAGGGGATATATGTGTGTGTGTGTGTGTGTGTGTGTGTGTGTGTGTGTGTGTGTGTGTGTTTATGCCCATATCTATCTAAATGTATAAATATGTTAAATACAAGAGACAGAAAGACTTAAGTGCACCATTATTTCTTCAGTAACTTTATATATTTTGCTTCCTTTTATTTACAAAACCGAGACATGAAAAAAGAAATATTCTGCTCATACCTTATTACCCATTAGAATAAATATGATAATAAACACACTGTGTTGTGTTGCAGTGTGCATAGCTAGTTTTTCAGATGTTAAGAAACCACTCCCTCTGTTTCCACATAATTGGTATGTTAAGCTATTTTCTTTCTTTCTGGCTTGATTGTTATTTGTTAAGTATTTCAGGTGCTGTAGGGAAAGAGGGCCATGAAACCAGAGAGGCATGTTATAAGCAACTGATATATTTCTGGAACAGTCCTCACATTACTCTGCTGAGTGAAGTGATACTAATTCTGGAAATGGGCCCAAGATACGCCATCTTATAAAAGACTGGGACAGCTGCAGTGATCATAAATGCCGGCCAAGCAATTTGCTGCTCTTGTAGTTTGTTCGCTTTTTGCTATTCGATTAGTCACTGGAAAATTCAAGAGCAACTAAACAACCCTTCCTGAAAAGGCAGTTTTGAAATTTATGACTGATGATGTAATGTGAATATAAAACTGATTAAGGCTATTGTCACGCTTAAACAGTTGTTGCCAAACGTGTCAAGCAAACAATGCCACAAACATTTACTGTGGTATTCAGGACTGCAAGAAAAGCTTATAAGTTCTTGGTGGAAATATTTACTTCTGCTGTCAATTGTACAAAAGTCAAATAATACATCTCACTTGCCTGTTTTTGTTAATGATACTATAAACGACAGGGTAAATTAATTTTTTTGCCATTGAAAAATGTCATTGCATGCTGGCCCATGTATGCCAAAACCGTGGTATTGCTACCATTGGCACCTACCAGTACCACACTTTCATGAACATGGACATCAATGACTGAAGTGATCAGGTGTGTCATCCAGACCAGAACTGGTCATTACTTGTACTATAAGGTTCTATTCTCAGGCTATTACTGTACTCTGTAGGCATAAATGATATCTGCCAGTGTACTGTAGAAAATCTGAAATATTTTATTATGTATAAAATTCCACACCAGTCCTACCAAGCACTATTGAACTGCAAATCAGCCTGAGCACTTTTCTCTTCAGAACTGTCTGGGCAGGTCAGGACTGAGGCCAAATCCCAATAAATCAAAATGAATACTTCTGGGCAACAGCACTATCTCATGATAGAAAGGGACTGAGCTGCTTCATGGTTAAGAATGGAACTTGTACTGAAACTCTTGATGGAAGTAAAATGCCTGGGGGTTAATTCTGCACCAGCCACTGTGTGTGGCCAGTCCTGAAAGCTATAACAAGTGAAATCAAACAACTGCTTAGTTAATTTGACAGAATGAAAGGATACTGCATACTTTACATCAAAATTATTTATTTGTGCTGAGACACTGCCCACTGCTGATGTGAATTTCCAGCTACCAGATTTGACCATATTTCTGATGCATAGACCACAAGGGAAATAACTTTGCTTTACTTAGATTCTTGCCCTTGAGTTAATATTGGAAACTATTGTTCCTTGCTAATAGTAAATGTTTCATCTGTGATCATTGCAGTTTTACTCTTGTGAGAGAAGGGATAGTAATACTGCGAAGAATATGGATTTGATGTTTTCTTATCAGCACTAGTATTTCCCATCATCGGCTGCTTTGTGTGTTTTGTTTTAATTTATAGTGTTTTGTTTGGCTAGGCACTTACTTATGTCATGCTGCTGCTGCTGCACACTGCAAACCTAAGCTCCCAACTACTGAATCTGACAGCTCTTTTCATTCCTAGATCACTGCGGAAGTGACGACTTAAATTATTGCACATAAGTTAATATCATGAATTGTGTTCCTCTCTAGTGGTCATGTTTTCATCTATGGCCATTGCAGTCTTTCTGTTGTGAGAGAAGGAACATGTGCAGGTTCAGTATTCAGAATGTGACTTTACTATTGGCTTGCTAGTACTAATATTTCCTACTGTCTGCTTTGTGTGTTTTTCACTGTTTTATTTTGTATTGCACTGCATGGCTTAATGCTAATTTTGTACTGAGCTGCTGCAAGTTTTGTTTTACTGCACTGCATGGTAGCCAGTGAGTGCTGACTTCTCACTCGTGTGTGCCACCTGTTCCTGTAACTTGAGTTGCTTTTGCCATATAGTACTTACTAAGCTTGTGGCTTGTGTGCCCAAAACTTATGTCAGCTATTATGGTTTTGTACCAAGAACATTGCAACTATTTGTCTATTTTCTTTTGACTGCGCTGCCATGTTGCATTAAGACAGTTGTAAGTGTTTGTTGGTTTTAAGTTGATGTGCTACGTCTCCACATCATACATGACCTACCGTTGCTATATCTTGTACTGTTAGCAAAGTATTTAAGCTACTATTACTGCATCTTACCTTGCATATTTATCCAGAATCCAATTACATTGATTCCCCATTAGATTAGCGACACGACAAGACCACAGACAGCCTATAACCCCTCTGTTTTCAGCCCTCTAACATTAGGCACATTTAAGCAGTAGGGGGATAGCCTCCTGCTCACTGACAACTTTTATTGTTACCAGAGAATCCACTTTTGAGAGGTGTAGACACTCGATAAACTGGAGGCAAACCACTCATGCCCCTCTGGTACCCAGAATACCAGTGGTCATTATATACTTCCATCACACCATTAACATCGAACCCTATTTATGTTGAAAAGGTCCCTCTAAACATCTTGTAGGCCTCCTAGGCATTTCACTAGTGCCCTTAGACCTCAGCAGCACAAACACACCCCACCCAGCAAACATACTGTTGCATCTACCTTACCAGAGGGTCACTTAAATGGTACAAAAGATTCCCTGAGGGAAACAGAGCATACTGGCACACATGATAATATCTTTGCCATAGGGAACTCAGTTATTAAACATGCTTATGAACCACACACCATGCTGAGCAAAAATAAAGTAACAGCCAGATGTCTCTCAGGTACTAGAATTTGGAATCCCTTCACCTACACAGTTGCATACAATCTGGTCTTTGCACATGTGGGAGTTAATGAATTCGATGTGCTATTTTGTAAGGCATGAAGAAGCACATGGCTGAGTTCTACTATTATTTTTCTGAGGCTGGAAAGCAACTAGTCTTGCTCGGTATTCTGCCATCACTATGAATCATGCCACAATATTAGTGTATGATAATTGACTTCAACAACTGGCTGGCTGAACCCAGTTGTCAGCTTGGATGAAAATAGCTTAGAATCCTACCTGATTTCCATCTCTCTCTCTCTCTCTCCTTATGGCTTCTGGGTACTGGCCAAGACATTGTCTCGACCCATTGTGCATTTTTTAGACTAATTCAATCTCCTAAACTTGCTAGCCTAGCAATTTCCAGTCTAGTCAATATTAACACAGCTAGACACCTAAACAAATGTCTGTTCCAGAAGCCTTCATGACATTTGAAAATATTCATCTTTGTATAGTTACAGAACATGGTTCAGTTGCAGTGAGAACACCCCCTCTCCACCTGGGTTTATTGCCTGCCACTCATTAAGAGCCTCCGCTGTGGATGACTGTGCTTCTGGTGAGGACATAACTATCTACTTGCAACTCCATCATCTTGCAATTAATTAAATAAGGTCATGACCTAAACTTCTGCATATTCTGGTAGCACCACTATCTACAGAATCTGCTGTATGCCTCTGGCTGCCTATGACACTTACCTTTTTAAATTACAGTCCTTAACTCTTGAACCCAACACAATTATTCTGGGAAATTTTAATTACTCATCTATAAACATACTCTTTTAAACAACAAATATGCGGTAGTTCCTAGACTTCATTAATGCAACTCTCTTGAATGAATAGTACTCTCTCTTACTTGGGGCTCATATGTACTGAGTGTGGGTCTTACAGTACAACTCCAGTATGATCCATAACTACTGATACCTTATCACTTGTCATATCAGACCACTGTGCTGCAATATTCTCCATAGGAATCCATCCCCAGTTGTGGAAAATCCTACTGTTTTCAGGGGCTTCTTCAAGGAGAACGTCCTGCAACTAACTCACAACCTAATGAGTTTTATCTGCTCTCCACCCCAAGAGGATCCCATAACTAAAATAGCCATGTCTACTATGGATTTCTATTCCCACTGATGTTCTTGCATGGCAGACTCTGTCTCTATCCACCACAAATACAATGCCAGTGTAGTGGAATCCTAATATCAATAAACTCTACAACAACAGGAGGACTTTCAGCCCCAAAGAATAAAATTAAATTTCCATTTAATAAAACTGATCTCAGAAAGGTAGATGACCTAAGGTGAAGCATCAAAACTTGCAAGGGTAAATATGCATGAAATATTGTAATATCATCCAAAGGGAACTGCAAACATTCTTTGTCAGGAATATGAGAAACATTATTCAACATTGCACTGCTCTTATATCTAACAGCATCACCCATTTTGTCCCTGAAGAAACTACAAATTAACTGGCTAGTTTAGTTCAAACTTCTTTCCTCCCCCACAGTTCTCTCCCTCATACCATCCAATGAACAACAGCCATAATTATCTCTAAGCCCTAAAAGCCTCCTCCAGAACTAGATACACTTGTTACATTGATCCACATAGCATGCCAAGTTGTTTCCTTGTTAGTATGAAATACTGCCTTACTGGCTCCCTCATACCTATTAGCTGATAGCCTCTTCACTGGGCATGTACCTGAGGCTCGGAGAAGAGGTCTTTTAGTATTGGTTCACAACAGCATCCCATCATTGACCCTGGAAACTATGTACAAATTATCCATAATGGAATATATAGTCATGGAATCCATAAATAAGGCTTGGGACATTCACAAACTCTCCCTTGACTACCAAGTATTGACTATCATTAGGAAATCTTTTACCTAGCTAACTAATGTCTAAAGGGATAATGTCTAGTTCAAAAGAAACAATTGCACCTCTATAGTTTTCTCTCATCAGGTCCGTACTTGAACTGCATACCCCTTTGGCTTGTACCCATCCCGACATCTCATCTGAGTCTAAAACCTTCAATGTTTTCCTCACAAAGTAATTACTGGTTATGAGCTCACTAAACTACACTGAACGACTAACAGCCCTATCAAACAGCCCTATCTACTCTGTGACTTGCAGACGTCTGTGTGGTGACTTCTGCCTGGCCAACAAGGGTAGCAAATAGCCCTATCCTTCTCGATGCCCTACACATTCAGGAACTGGTAGAACCACAAATACCTGCTATAGGGAACTAAAAATTAATTGTAGTATAAAGAGAATCTGCTGGTGGAATGAGTACCTCTCCCAAATAATCCTCTCCCTATGGAATAAGATTAATCTCCATATCAAACAAAGCAGCTCCCTAATTCACTCTTCAAAAATAACCTTGATGAGTGGATGGGGATCCGTAAATTCATTCATGACCTCATATGTCTGTCCTTAATTGACAGGGGAGAAAGCAGTGGAAACTGCAGTGGCTGAACTGCAAATGGTCTACTGCAAAAGTTGCCTATTATCTACCCACAAAACCTACAAAATAGCCACTGATCAAACCAAGTTACTACACAGAAGCATCGTGTTTATGAATTTAGCAATGAGTATTGACAGACTGGCTTCAGTATCAGTGCAATGTACTGTGCAGGCATAAATCACGTGTAAATAGGTTGGGAATGCAAGTTATGCGAATATTCATTGAAAAAGGCATGGGGTCATCCAGAGGTAATGAAGGACAGTTTGTTTAAAATACTCAGTTTCATACATTTAAACGGGGCAAGTTTTATCATTTGTGGACAAGGCACAGTATTCTCATTAATTGGAACATTTGTGCAGTGAAACTCTCCAGTTTCCTTAACATTTATGGAGATGCAGAAGTATGGCTAGCTATTTTGGCTCTTTTCCTCAGACTAGAGGAAAAAAAAGTTCTTCTTTCTTTTTAAAAATATTGCAAACTGCTTGCTACATTTGTAGCAAGCAGATACTACAGTTTATTACATGTGGAGTACTAAATCTTCAGTTCTAATCACAAATGTAATACCAACATTCAGGCATTAATTTCTGAATGCCAGTTATGCAATGAAGACTGATCAGCATTTGCCGATTGTGCGCCAAAACAATTTGCACCTGAGGTTGCTGCTCCCCTTCACGCCATTCTAGCTACACCTCTGTGCAGACTTTTGAAATCTTCTGAACTGATGAATTAGTACCGACAGGAATGCATTCTTGCAGTATATAAATAAATAAATGAATAATCCTTGCCCTAACAGTACAGAATTTTATACAGTTTGTGAACCTTTCTTCTCTAATTGTCAGATTTATTTTTTACCTCTTAATGTCTGCCAGTAATTCTTACTGCTTCCATTATATAGGCCTGATCCCCACTTCTTGTTGCTTGTAAATGAAGGATCAACAACAAGAAAGATCCTTAGTCACAATGGCTGATTAATTAAAATACTTTGCTTTATGAGCCTAATTAATATGACAATCTAATTTGGTAAATAAATGGCTGCAAACATTTATTTCATTTGCTTGTGTCTGATGCATTAAGGAATGGTGAGGAAGGGTCACTCTCTGAAGAATGTTGGTCTCATAACTGTGCTAAGGAGACCATGCTGATGGCACAGAGGGATAAAGCCCTGACTAAAGCCCAGATGGCCTGAGTCTGATTAGCAACTTGGGGAGCTTGACAGCATGGAAAGGAGGTGGGTAGTGAAGCTAAGGAGGCATGGTCACTGTGGCCGGGTATACACACCCTCAGGCTACACCTTATGGTCTGTCAGCATACAAAAGGAGTGTATCAGCATGGGGGGAGGGGTTAGGTGACTGAAAATTCCCTCAGCTGCAATATGATGATGTCTACTGTGGCATGTGCTTCTATGCAGTACAGTCAGGTGCACCGTCCTAGAAACAAGTCACAGAACTAGGGCATTCTCTGCACAGGTGATGTCCCAGTCATTCTAGGTGTGGGTATTACCAGGGAGTCTGCCAAAGCACAGGAGCTATATAGCAGGGACTACAGGGCACATGTATTGAGACGTCTGTAGTAAACAGAGATGGGATAATAAAGTAACTTTGCTAAGGAAGAGTGGCTTCTTTTATCATAAGTCTCTTAAATGTGCCCAGCATCTGCTAATGCTATAGATGGGGCTACGGAGAAGGGAGGAAACATTGCAGAATTACATTTCAGATAGCTGCCACTAAATGAATTAATGTTTCTGTATCTGTGAATGGTTGCTCTGAATATAGTTATACTGGAAATGAAAAACAAGCATGAAGTTAGAAGTGCATCAAAGGTATTACAGTTATACCACAAAGTCTGATATTTTCTGATTAAAGCAACATATAATAATTCCGATTTTCAGAGTAGATAAACGGGGCATCTTTATCTTCCTTACGAATTGTTACCTTGGAGTTGCTGTTTGGAAATGCTATTACTAAACCTTATTAACTGAAAAGAGGAAGGTTTAGTGGACTGCATTCAGCTTTATGAAATCAGTATCTGTGGGAATCTAGATTTTCAAGTCAGGGGAACAGCTAGCCTGAAAAAAAGGTATATAGCATTCACAACTACATCATCTGAAGAACTGTGTTGTTTCAATGAACTTGTCTGATTTACAGCTTTGGGAACTGCTAATCAGAAACAGAATATGTAACCCAAAGCAACGTCTTTGCCAGTATGTAATGCGGCACCAGTGTGATGTACCACGGAGACTGCACGGCTGCTAAGTTCTTGCTCTTTTGCACATGCATGGTTAGCCAGTATGTAATGTGGCACCAGTGTGATGTACCACGGAGACTGCACGGCTGCTAAGTTCTTGCTCTTTTGCACATGCATGGTTAGCCAGTATGTAATGCGGCACCAGTGTGATGTACCACGGAGACTGCACGGCTGCTAAGTTCTTGCTCTTTTGCACATGCATGGTTAGCCAGTATGTAATGTGGCACCAGTGTGATGTACCACGGAGACGGCACGGCTGCTAAGTTCTTGCTCTTTTGCACATGCATTTGCATAACTTGTACTGCCAAAGAAACTCAGTGCCATGACCTACATGGTACACTACGCTAGCACCCTGACATCTGCCGGATAAAAAAAATTGCAAAATTTGCAAAAGGTATCTCGCAAACTACCCACCACAGGATTTTGGCTTGAAGTGTACAGGACTTTCAAAACATTGGAGATTCTGTATATGGTTATTTCATCCCTCCCATGTGGAGTAGTTTCTCCTGTCTTGTGAAAAGTGACAAAAAGAACTTTTTAAGTCACTGTTGCTGAATGTGTAAAAGGCAAATCCAGCTGCCTCTGTGGTATCACACAACATTTCTACTGCACAACCAATCCTCAGCTTATCTAAATGTTTAGGGAAATATGCAGACATATAAATGCACTTAGTCTGTACCACAGTTAACAAACCTGCATCCGTTTGTTTCTTCCATTACTCTCTAACCTAAGATTACCACATGTAAACAACTGTGGTCATGCAGAATGCAAACATTATTTTGAATACAGACAAGTTGTCATTTCTTCTCAGTCCTTTTCTTCTCATTACTACAAATGGAGTACCTGCTTTAGCTTTTACACGTCTGTATTTATTAACTGTCCCTGGTTCTAGTCCCTTTGATGCATAGAAGGACTAGACACTTTGTCATCCTCTGCATTACACTAGTATCCCTTTGTTGCATTAAATTCATCTGTATTGTTATAGAAAGTCTAACTAATATGGATATATCGGGTATACAAATCTACCTCTGCATGCACTGAAGTCTCTACTTCACTTGCCACTGTTTACACCTTGTTTGCTTTAACTTAAATATCCTATAAGAAATGTATGTGGCTGCAGCTGAATAGTTTCAGTATCTCTGCAACACTTGGTATACACCTTTCACTCTTTCACTTATTTTACACATAAGTTTCAACTATTTTTCAGAGTTTTTCCAATGCCACCTCCCCACTGCTCAAAAGTGTGCAGTAAATAAAAAATAGAAATAAGAAACCCAGACAAGTTTTATACAAACATTCTGACAAATACCAAAGCTACACTAAAGTCATAAAGTAGAGCTGTTAAACATGTTATGTTTGGTCTTTAGAAAATCCAGCTGCTGTAGCTCTGATTTATGAAGCACTCCTTCAGCATGCATGCATATATATCTCCTGATATTCTGATGGCTTATTACTCATTCCAGACATTTACTGGCATGCTGTTAGGCAGCTGATACATGACTGTATAAAGGGTGCAGCTACCCTCACACAGAGATTCAAAAGAATCTTTGATAAGACTCAGAGTAGACAAAACCATTTTGGAAAAAAAGGAAATAGCCATCTTGAACCAAGATAGGATAAAGCTGTATATTTTAGCACCTTATACTTGTTTGCTATTATCCATGGTATATATAAAAAAAGTTAAGCCATCCTCAGCTGTACACGAAAGTGCGAAACACTATCAGCTGATTCAACAGACATAATTACAAGGGTGATGACAGCTCTGTACTTAAGGTATTCATAGATGAGAGAAGCTACCTCTTTTAATAAGATACAGTTTCACCATAGAGACTGTTGCTGTCACCTCTGATTACTGGTTACAAATTCTAAGACCACTGCTGCAGGCCACAGTTTCCCACGCTCTGCCAACTCCGCCCTTATTGTTTTGAAGCAATACAGACCTATTAGATGCCATGAAAAGGGTGCAGGAGTCAGATTCCCAATAATGTGCGACTTGTCTACCTTTATTATACTCAAATAAGTATTTGGAAAATAAATTTTGGCTAAAGCTAGGATTCAGCAGCACCAGAAAATCAGCAAGACTGGAATGGATCCTTTCAGAACTTTCATTTCTCATAGTAATTTATGATTTTATGATGAATTTACTCTGAATACAAACTGCTGACCTTCTCAGAAAGTTAAAAGTAACTATAATATTACTATGGTTTGCATTTTGGCACCTGTGGGTATTACCAGGAGTCTGCCAAAGCACAGGAGCTATATAGCAGGGACTACAGGGCACATGTATTGAGACGTCTGTAGTAAACAGAGATGGGATAATAAAGTAACTTTGCTAAGGAAGAGTGGCTTCTTTTATCATAAGTCTCTTAAATGTGCCCAGCATCTGCTAATGCTATAGATGGGGCTACGGAGAAGGGAGGAAACATTGCAGAATTACATTTCAGATAGCTGCCACTAAATGAATTAATGTTTCTGTATCTGTGAATGGTTGCTCTGAATATAGTTATACTGGAAATGAAAAACAAGCATGAAGTTAGAAGTGCATCAAAGGTATTACAGTTATACCACAAAGTCTGATATTTTCTGATTAAAGCAACATATAATAATTCCGATTTTCAGAGTAGATAAACGGGGCATCTTTATCTTCCTTACGAATTGTTACCTTGGAGTTGCTGTTTGGAAATGCTATTACTAAACCTTATTAACTGAAAAGAGGAAGGTTTAGTGGACTGCATTCAGCTTTATGAAATCAGTATCTGTGGGAATCTAGATTTTCAAGTCAGGGGAACAGCTAGCCTGAAAAAGGTATATAGCATTCACAACTACATCATCTGAAGAACTGTGTTGTTTCAATGAACTTGTCTGATTTACAGCTTTGGGAACTGCTAATCAGAAACAGAATATGTAACCCAAAGCAACGCCGTTGCCAGTATGTAATGCGGCACCAGTGTGATGTACCACGGAGACTGCACGGCTGCTAAGTTCTTGCTCTTTGCACATGCATGGTTAGCCAGTATGTAATGTGGCACCAGTGTGATGTACCACGGAGACTGCACGGCTGCTAAGTTCTTGCTCTTTTGCACATGCATGGTTAGCCAGTATGTAATGCGGCACCAGTGTGATGTACCACGGAGACTGCACGGCTGCTAAGTTCTTGCTCTTTTGCACATGCATGGTTAGCCAGTATGTAATGTGGCACCAGTGTGATGTACCACGGAGACGGCACGGCTGCTAAGTTCTTGCTCTTTTGCACATGCATTTGCATAACTTGTACTGCCAAAGAAACTCAGTGCCATGACCTACATGGTACACTACGCTAGCACCCTGACATCTGCCGGATAAAAAAAATTGCAAAATTTGCAAAAGGTATCGCAAACTACCCACCACAGGATTTTGGCTTGAAGTGTACAGGACTTTCAAAACATTGGAGATTCTGTATATGGTTATTTCATCCCTCCCATGTGGAGTAGTTTCTCCTGTCTTGTGAAAAGTGACAAAAAGAACTTTTTAAGTCACTGTTGCTGAATGTGTAAAAGGCAAATCCAGCTGCCTCTGTGGTATCACACAACATTTCTACTGCACAACCAATCCTCAGCTTATCTAAATGTTTAGGGAAATATGCAGACATATAAATGCACTTAGTCTGTACCACAGTTAACAAACCTGCATCCGTTTGTTTCTTCCATTACTCTCTAACCTAAGATTACCACATGTAAACAACTGTGGTCATGCAGAATGCAAACATTATTTTGAATACAGACAAGTTGTCATTTCTTCTCAGTCCTTTTCTTCTCATTACTACAAATGGAGTACCTGCTTTAGCTTTTACACGTCTGTATTTATTAACTGTCCCTGGTTCTAGTCCCTTTGATGCATAGAAGGACTAGACACTTTGTCATCCTCTGCATTACACTAGTATCCCTTTGTTGCATTAAATTCATCTGTATTGTTATAGAAAGTCTAACTAATATGGATATATCGGGTATACAAATCTACCTCTGCATGCACTGAAGTCTCTACTTCACTTGCCACTGTTTACACCTTGTTTGCTTTTAACTTAAATATCCTATAAGAAATGTATGTGGCTGCAGCTGAATAGTTTCAGTATCTCTGCAACACTTGGTATACACCTTTCACTCTTTCACTTATTTTACACATAAGTTTCAACTATTTTTCAGAGTTTTTCCAATGCCACCTCCCCACTGCTCAAAAGTGTGCAGTAAATAAAAATAGAAATAAGAAACCCAGACAAGTTTTATACAAACATTCTGACAAATACCAAAGCTACACTAAAGTCATAAAGTAGAGCTGTTAAACATGTTATGTTTGGTCTTTAGAAAATCCAGCTGCTGTAGCTCTGATTTATGAAGCACTCCTTCAGCATGCATGCATATATATCTCCTGATATTCTGATGGCTTATTACTCATTCCAGACATTTACTGGCATGCTGTTAGGCAGCTGATACATGACTGTATAAAGGGTGCAGCTACCCTCACACAGAGATTCAAAAGAATCTTTGATAAGACTCAGAGTAGACAAAACCATTTTGGAAAAAGGAAATAGCCATCTTGAACCAAGATAGGATAAAGCTGTATATTTTAGCACCTTATACTTGTTTGCTATTATCCATGGTATATATAAAAAAAGTTAAGCCATCCTCAGCTGTACACGAAAGTGCGAAACACTATCAGCTGATTCAACAGACATAATTACAAGGGTGATGACAGCTCTGTACTTAAGGTATTCATAGATGAGAGAAGCTACCTCTTTTAATAAGATACAGTTTCACCATAGAGACTGTTGCTGTCACCTCTGATTACTGGTTACAAATTCTAAGACCACTGCTGCAGGCCACAGTTTCCCACGCCTGCCAACTCCGCCCTTATTGTTTTGAAGCAATACAGACCTATTAGATGCCATGAAAAGGGTGCAGGAGTCAGATTCCCAATAATGTGCGACTTGTCTACCTTTATTATACTCAAATAAGTATTTGGAAAATAAATTTTGGCTAAAGCTAGGATTCAGCAGCACCAGAAAATCAGCAAGACTGGAATGGATCCTTTCAGAACTTTCATTTCTCATAGTAATTTATGATTTTATGATGAATTTACTCTGAATACAAACTGCTGACCTTCTCAGAAAGTTAAAAGTAACTATAATATTACTATGGTTTGCATTTTGGCACCTGTGTTTTATTCAAGAGAAGAGAGTAGTTGCCACATGAGGTTCCATTCTCGTCAGAACACTGATAACCGTAAGCTGAACAGTCAGTAAGGCCTTAATATTTGGACCGTTTTAACAGTACAACAAAAGCTTGTTAGTACTGATGTTGTTAATGGGTGTCTGCCAGAACATTAGACTGGCATCGCTATATACCCCCCCTTCAGAAAGCTGAACCAGAAATCTGAACAACAGTCTGTATTGTCTACTAACTGCATACAACATCCATAGAGCCTAACCAAGTGTACATCCATACACCCTAACCTTGTGAAAATATATACACCCTAAATGAGTGCACATCCATACACCCTAACTTACTGTAACATCCATACACTCTAACCTAGTGCACATCCATACACTCTGATCAAGTGTACATCCATACACCCTGATCAAGTGTACATTCATGCACCCTAACCCTGTGTACATCCATAAACCTAAAATGAGGGTACATCCATACACCCTAACTTAGTGTAACATCCATACACCCTTAGTGTACATCCATATACCCTGATCAAGTGTACATCCGTACACCCTAACCTTGTGTACATCCATACACCTTAAATGAGGGTACATCCATACACCCTAACTTAGTGTAACATCCATAGACCCTTAGTGTACATCCATACACCCTTATCAAGTGTAAATCCATACACACTAACCTTGTGTACATTCATACACCTTAAATGAGGGTACATCCATACACCCTAACTTAGTGTAACATCCATACACTCTAACCTAGTGTACATCCATACACTGTAACCTAGTGTACAACCATACACCCTGATCAAGTGTACATCCATACACCCTAGCATAGTGTACATCTGTACACCCTAACCTAGCGTACACACATATACTCTAACCAAATGTGCATCCATACAGCCTAACCTAGTGTCCTATTGTGTTGGTAGTCCCCTTACTTTTTCATAATACATAACTTTACCATGATCTGGACATTACTGCAAATTTGCATTTCCTGTTACACAAAATATGTGTCTTACAGACACTGCATGCTTGCTTAGACAGGCTAACAAATGACAAATTATAACTTGTTTTCCTTCTCGGTATTTAACTAATCACTCTGTAAATGTCTTTTCTTGCATTGTGATTTATTTTCTCATTAAATGTCAGTACAGTCTCTGCAACTCCTATCTTCTCTGACAAATGAACACTGAGTCTGATGCAACATATATGGAGAACCTTTACATTTAAGGCAGGCTATGACCCAATCTTCTAAAGTTTCAGA
This sequence comes from Protopterus annectens, assembly GCF_019279795.1. NCBI lineage: Eukaryota > Metazoa > Chordata > Ceratodontiformes > Protopteridae > Protopterus > Protopterus annectens. The sequence goes on along the minus strand of NC_056743.1, from coordinate 889,622,272 downwards.
GTCTCTCTATATCTCTGTCTCTCTCCCTCTCCCTGTCTCTCTGTCTCTCATACACACACATACACACACTGTGTCTGTCTGCAAGGTGTAGTTGTCATACTAAGCATTCAACTGCACACTTTCTTTCTACACTGGTATTTTTCAAGTGTCTTTTTATCCAAACATAAAGAAATGATGTACTTCCCTTTCTAGGCACAAGTGGAAATGTAAGTATTGTATCTCACATCAATATATTAATAACTCCTGATGAAGAACCCATGCTCGCCCACAAACAAGAGCAATAGCAATACCTATGTTGCTCCAAAAAATATATATTACATCATTTGTGTTCTGCAACATCTAGGTGGGTTTGGTGCTGGAACATAGGCTGGAGATGGCATGGTGACTGATACTGCAGCATCTGGGTGGGGTTTGTGCTAGGACATAGGCTGGAGATGGCATGGCGATCTATACTGCAGCATTTGGATGGACTCAAAGGCATCAGAATGGGAACAAAAACGTTGCAGCACAAAGTCTTTCAGATAGCATCCAGTAACCCTGGTAGGGTCACAGTGAAGGAACTGAAGAATGGTGACTGAGCAAGCATATGTGGGAAAATATACAAGTAAGCTTGCCTCTTTAAGTTAATATTAAAAGCCTATTGCACCAGTATACTAAATAACCACTGTATTAGAATGCACAACAGATGGCTTTGGAAACTGTTAAGGTAACAAGTAAGGAAAGGCTGCTAGATCCATCCAAGAAAGAATAATAGAACTTGAGTGCAAAAGCATCCAAGGTCTTGTTTTTGGTAGAATGAACCCACTAAGAGAATACTGGGAGAAGTACACAACTGAGAGCAGCAAAGGAAGAAAATACTTTAGGTGAGCTCAACCCACTGAAAATGACATATGACAGCATCCCACTGAGAATTAAGTACACCATCCATTGCAAAATGCCAGTTATGAAAGCAAACAGAATGTAGCTTTCAATCCACAAACAGATGTTCATCCCACTCTGCAGAATGTAGCTCAATCTGACCTGTTGTGTTACAGAGCTTGTACCTGTGCTCATCAGAAATGGTACAGAGTAAAGTGATGAGCATGATAAGGTTAGGGGGAGTGGTTTAACTCATTCACTCCAGAGTAAAGTGATGAGCATGATAAGGTTAGGGGGAGTGGTTTAAGTAATTCACTCCAGAGTAAGGTGATGAGCATGATAAGGTTAGGGAGAGTGGTTTAAGTCATTCACTCCAGAGTAAAGTGATGAGCATGATAAGGTTAGGGGGAGTGGTTTAAGTCATTCACTCCAGAGTAAAGTGATGAGCATGATAATGTTAGGGGGAGTGGTTTAACTCATTCACTCCAGAGTAAAGTGATGAGCATGATAAGGTTAGGGCGAATGGTTTAAGTCATTCACTCCAGAGTAAGGTGATGAGCATGATAAGGTTAGGGAGAGTGTTTTAAGTTATTCACTCCAGAGTAAGGTGATGAGCATGATAAGGTTAGGGAGAGTGGTTTAAGTCATTCACTCCAGAGTAAAGTGATGAGCATGATAAGGTTCGGGGGAGTGGTTTAAGTCATTCACTCCAGAGAAAGTGATGAGCATGATAAGGTTAGGGGAAGTAGTTTAAGTCATTCACTCCAGAGTAAAGTGATGTGCATGATAAGGTTAGGGGGAGTGGTTTAAGTCATTCACTCCAGAGTAAGGTGATGAGTATGATAAGGTTAGGAAGAGTGGTTTAAGTCATTCACTCCAGAGTAAGGTGATGAGCATGATAAGATTAGGGAGAGTGGTTTAAGTCATTCACTCCAGAGTAAAGTGATGAGCATGATAAGGTTAGGGGGAGTGGTTTAAGTCATTCACTCCAGAGAAAGTGATGAGCATGATAAGGTTAAGGGGAGTAGTTTAAGTCATTCACTCCAGAGTAAAGTGATGCGCATGATAAGGTTAGGGGGAGTGGTTTAAGTCATTCACTCCAGAGTAAAGTGATGAGCATGATAAGATTAGGGGGAGTGGTTTACTCATTCACTCCAGAGTAAAGTGATGAGCATGATAAGGTTAGGGGGAGTGGTTTAAGTCATTCACTCCAGAGTAAAGTGATGTGCATGATAAGGTTAGGGGGAGTGGTTTAAGCCATTCACTCCAGAGTAAAGTGATGAGCATGATAAGGCTAGAGGTAGTGGTTTAACTCATTCATTCCAGAAACCATGGAATGTCACAGTGTTAAAAACCTACTTACATATTTACATTCTTAAGCATTATTTAATTATTTAAAATAAAAAAAAAACACAAACAAATATAAATATTTTGTGAACAATAAATGTAAATAAAAAGTGAAAACTCCAATGCTGTTCCTGGCTCTGTGGAATAGAGAGACAAAGCTCTGACTATGACCCAGGTAACATGAGTTCAAATAGCAGTTTGGATGTTGGAAGATCTGGGTTTTGTTGGGGTAAGATTTGGGGTAGCTTGGAAAGCTGCACTGCATTTTAGACTGCCACCTTTCTTTTTTTAATCTTAAAATGGATGTCAAGACTCACCTCTTCAACTTCACTTTATTCCTCTCAGTTGAAGTGAAGTTTTTGACATCCATTTCTCAAGGATGTAACAACTTGGGTTATGACTAAACACCCAGTTATAATTTTCTAGATTATTATGCATAAAACGTCAAACACGTATTCTTCGATAAATTTTCCCAAACAACTATTGACATTTTAGAAACTGTACAAATTAGTTTACAAAGTATTACTAGCATTTTGTTCAGATAAACAAAGTTTTCACATGGTGTTAAGTAATTCCTTTCTGGGTGCTTCCTTTTAGAGATATTTCCAGAAATATAAACTATAATACTTATATCCATAACTAGCAGTGTAAATAACACTCAGTATCTTTCAGACTGCACAACTTCTTGTGCAAGTATCAGCAATATTTATGATTTTAGCTGATATAACACAATCATTTGTAATTTACTTATAATGAAAAGCAATATTTCCAGTGCAGTGTATTATACACTGACAGTGGCAGTGTATTTTTCTGTCTGCCACTATGATTTTTCACCCTATGCTCATTAATACCATGTAGCTTACTCAATTCTGAGTTAGTAATGTAAATATGAAAGTATTCATAATAACAGGAGAGAGGTTTTCTGAATGGGTCAAGAAGAAAATGTGAGCGCTTCAGTATCTTTGAAAAACAGTTATTGCTTTTTCAGAACAAATTAATGAAATATCGGAAATTACAGCTGGAAGTCGACTACTTTAGAGAATGCATCCAAGTTAACCGTGTACTGAAGGGATTATGGTACTGGAAGTCCCCAACCAGGTTGGTTGCAGGTTCATCCCTTCATAATGAACTCATTGCTCTGTTTAACTGGCAAGGTTGTGAGTTAATGGAGGTTCTCATTAAGAATAACATCACAGACATGGCCAAACTTTTGGGAGAAATTAATAAGCACTGATTTAGTGTTTTCTATAAGAAGTAATGACTACTACAGGGAGTTGATAAAGTTGATGACATTACTGCTCAGGTTAAAATTAAGAAACAAAAAAGTTAAATAGAGATAGAAGCGACTATGAACATGGTATAGCCTATACACCTCCACCTAAAAATAATAAAGCACCTGGTGGCTCTGCTTCCTGTGAGGGTGATAAATTTGATAATTGTGAGGGGAACATTGATGCTGGTACCATAGAGCATGAGCACCCTCAAGATAATGTACAAGGGGAGGTTTATATAGCACCCCCTTTACACTCACCCTTGCCAAGGCGATCCGAGAGGATACGGAATCAGCAGCAACTGGGGACTCAGAACCAGAGAGGCAACAAGAGGGTTTCTTACAGGGGAAGGTGCCACAGGAATTGATTGACCAAATTATTACTTTCAATGAGACTGGAAATATTTGAGTATATAATTACAGTGATTTTCCTGTGAACCAAGATTGGGCTCAACTTTTTGAAAAGGGCTTAATATTTGCTCTGAATAGAAGAGCCTGTATTGATGACATTTTGGTTGACTTGAAGCTTTTTACTCATAAAGTGAATTTTAGTTTTTACTTTGGTGAGGATGGTATGAGAAACATTAACACCACTAATGTTTGCACCAGTCCAAGCACTTTTAACCCCCTGCTACATCCTTTTATTTTTTTTGTTTGAAAAAAATGTGTGCCTTTGACAGTAGGCACATTTTGAGTAGAAAATTAAAGGGTAATATTCACAATTTAACTGATGGTGAACTAACTTTGTTGAGACATATTATCGACAATGGGTAAATTAGACTAATGAAACCTGACAAAGGGGGTGGCTTATAGGATGTCATTTCACATGGAGACTTGGATTTTCTTATTGTGGTTAACCCAAGAACCCCCACAATCTTTGGTATACCAAAGGTCCATAAGTACCTAACTGACCCACCCCTTCAGCCTATTGTCGATGTAAAATTCTCTAAAACCTTCACAATAGCCCATTTTATTGACTATCTCTTGAAGGGGGTTGTAGAGATGGTTCCCTTTCTTTATAAGGACTCCTGGGACTGTTTTAGAAGAGTGTCCAATGATCTGTACAGTGAAGTTATCATTTTTCTTACTGTTGATGTCATCAATTTGTTTTCAGCATACCTCTCAACTGTACCAAATTCCTCAGAATTTCCCAATTTTGAGGCTAAAATAATGGGGTGCCATGAACTCCTGAGTGGTCCCTTCAAATCCCGATTTTATTTTTTCTTTATTTACAATTTTTTGTTAATGCTGATATCATCACATATCATATTCCCCAACATCATCAACATGCAGGGGTGTGTGTGATGATGCCAGCATCATGAGACTGTGCCTGTGACAATGCGGCAAAAGTGAAATGATGTGATCAGCCATTTAGCCGGCATTGCTAAAGCAGGACATGTAGCGGTAGGGTTGGTGAGCGTACTGCCCAGCTGAAGCAGCATTCAACATTGTTTCCTAGCAAAGAACTTGTATAGATCAGTGGCAGCAGATTTTTAAAGTGTTGTTGGACAAAGATACCCGTTAACAACATTGAAAATATTTCATTTGTCATTATCCTGCAAAAGTTTTTTTCCGACATAGATGTGAGTGGTTAATGAAGATAGGAGACTCCATGTGTGGCTTTCTTTTTTTAATTCATTCAGCTGGAGTGGAAAATATAGAACATCTGGAGGATGATGGAGACTAGTAGGTACCTGCTTTATTTTATGAACAGCTGTCATTGTTTTTTATCTGTAACTGAAGGAAAAAATAAAAAGGGACAAAACCCCTCAAATCAGGAACATTTAAAACATTGGTATTAATTCACTCAAAAGTTGTTAGAATTGGATTTGTATTTGCTGAGGAGAGAGTTCCTCCGTTATATAAGTTCTCTGTAAAATAGAAGGCATTTCTGCTTTAGAGGAAATGTTTACAGTTGTGCATTTATTAAAGCAACTCAGTCACTAATACAGCACCATTTGAGCCGGTTAAAATGAAGTCTGTTTAGATGAGACCTTTGGCCATCTCATGGTTTTGCTACAGCCTTCCATCTGCCTTTATGCCCCCTGACTACTTGTGTGCAAATGTGAAGTAGGAAAGACAGCTATTTATTAGGTAGCATTTTGCAGCTGTTTTAACATATTTGTAGGACTAAACATCATGCTTTTTTTTCATACTGTAATCTGAACGTGACAGGGTGGCCAGGAAGACAGCCCCTATGATCACTTGCTACTAGTCTCAGAAGCTAGTATAGGTAGGTCGTAGATTTCCTAGGTACTGACAGGGACATGAAGTTATAAGATACAGCTGCATGGGACTTTGATGTACAAAAATTAGATGTGTTTGACATCATGTTAATGATTCCTGAGCTTTGCGAGGCATTGAGTAGTGCTGTGGATCTCCCTGTAGCTCTGGCATGTTTGGCTAAGTCTGACCTGTAGCCTAGCTAGCCCTTTTCTGACTACACCATACCTTTTCTTCTGGTCCTGATCTGGCCACCAGCAAGGGAGTGAACATACCTCCCAAGTTTCGTAAAGGCAAGGCCCGAGGGACATTCCAAAAGTAAACCCTTGTACATTTTTTTCTATAGCAAGTACAGATTGTGACAAGAATGCCCTCCTTAAATGACAAGTCGAAGTGCTTACTATGCACTACATTGCATTTGCTTCTGGTATGAAATGCAGACACACTGGGCACAACTTCTCTTTTTGCTTAGCAGTTTACTTTCCTGACTATAACCTGGAAGTGTGTACAGTTGTTACTGCTGCAGCAACAGATGTGTACCATGGTGTTGCATTGCCATTATTTTGTTCTGTGCATGTGTTTAGGGTTATTTTTTCCATTGTTGTGTACCTGTAAGTACCACTGGGTAGGGCATCATCTACAGGTAGTGTAACGGAAAACACTGGTAAATGATTTCATTTTGTAATTGTGCACTTGACTTCTCTCACTTTCTCTCTCTTTTAGAAACAGCAGATTCTTGGTTTTAGCAGCTTGTTAGCAGAAGGTGGCCTGCTTATGACGTAAATAAACTAGCTAAAAACCTACATAAATATATCAATGCCCAGCGATGAATGTTTGCATGTTTATTCTTTCATCTCAATGAAGGAGGGAGAGTATAGTATGTAACTTTTGCTTAACTTTAGACTTTCTGAATTCCTGACAATAGTGTATTTTTAAGCATTTTTTGGGAAAGTGGATTGATATGAAGTGGCTATCACCTATGAATGTTCATAGTATCTTTCTTTGTTGCTGTTGCAGGGACTTTTAAAAACTATTGCACTTTTTATTACAACTTTAGAGAATGAGTGACGTGTATGACAACTCTGATTGGAGAATGAACATTCCCCAGCAGGGTATTAAAGGACATGTACTGCCCACTGAAAAATGCTACCATGAAACTCGAACAGTTAAAATGCTAATGGTTACCATTTTTTTTTGTTTTATGTCATTAAATAGTGCTTTGCTATTTATAAAGTGTGAAAAAAAGGATAAAATAAATAAAATAAAAAATGTGTGTGTGTGTGTGTGTGTGTGTGTGTGTGTGTGTGTGTGTATGTGCATGCATTCTGTGCTTGCGAGTGTTCTTGTATGCGTGAGAGGAAAAACAGAGAGAGGCAGTGCTGACTCCAACAGGCAGTCCATTAGCATGGATCTTTTCAAAATTTATAGTTATACCACTCAATCTCTGGCATTATTAGCTTTGAATGAGAATGATTCATCTAATATATCAATGAATGAAGCACCATTAAGCAGCAAAATCAGATACAAAAAGGGGGTTTTGAGAAGGGGGAAATTTTATTAAAAGGACATATTTGAGGATGTATTCATTTAACAAAGTGCAAGTGAGTGTGTGTGTGTGTGTGTGTGTGTGTGTGCGGGTGTGCGTGTGTGCGTGTGTGTGTGTGTGTGTGTGTGTGTGTGAGAGAGAGAGAGAGAATGATGGTATCCCATAATTCCAGCAGAGAGGGTGGGGTTAAATAACTGTGCATGGAAATTTTATGTTAATCAGCATACAGATTTTTGGCCAAGTCTACCTACTTTTCATGGGCCTTTGCCCAGATTTTTGATGTTTCCAGGTTGAGCAGTGTGGTTTTCAGTCATTCCCCATGACACTGGGTTAGAATGGTTTTATGATTATTTATGCAGGAACAGTAATCTTGAGCATTCTAGGATTAAATTACTCACTGACTTAATGGAAGTTGTCCTTAAAAACAATTTTATTTATTTTGAGGGACAACTGTTTAAGCAAAGTACTAGTGTGGCCATAGGGGCTGCATGCATCTGACCTTTGCCAATCTAGAGATGGCTGAGTGAGAAATGAGATATGTTCTTGACTCCCCATTTTTGAGTAGTGTTCCTTTTATGGGTGTTACCTTGATGATATAGTTATTTTTTGGAAAGGTAGCCTACAGGGCCTTGAGAGATTTTTTTATTACCTTAATAATTCCACTCCCTTTCTGGAGTTTACTATGAATACTTCCCTGGATTTTATCAACCACTTGGATGTTACAATTTCCAAAAATAGACTGATGTGGTGCTTTGAGTCTAGCATATATAGGAAGCCTACATATTAAAATTCATTATTGCATTTTAACAGTTGGTATCCTGTGCATCAAAAAAGAGCCATAGTTAAAGGCCAAATGGTTAAACTCACATGCATGATCTTGCAATATGAAGTCTTTTTACAGGAAACTATTAAGTTAAAAGCCATGTTGAAAAAACATGGATATCCTGCTAGTTTTGCTCACGGTATTATGGGGGAAGTGATTTTGTACCCATTTTGGGTAAAGGGGCACTTGCTTTTAGTAGTGATAAACCCCCCAGGCCTGTGGATGGTTATGGCAGGGGTATGATTTTAACTTATAATTTAGACGTCAAAGAAATCAACACTGTGATTAAAAAAAAAATGGAATTTGTTTAAAATAGGGGGTGAGCAATTTAACATTTTGGTCTCATCTCCTTCCTTTGTATTTAAAAAGGACATTTCTTTTAAATCCCTTTTTGTGAGGTTGAGTCCAAGGTCAGAACATGAGCACATGAGAAATGTGGCCAGTGTAACCAATGCAGGCACATTATGGAAAGTTCAGTGCTTGATATAGTGAATTATGGGAAGGTATTTTTCAAGCAGAAGTACTACTGCTACAATATTAGGGTAGTTTATGTGGCCCAATGCCAATCCTACCCAGGATTCTACATAGGTAAAATGGAAAAATCTCTAAAGATGAGAATTTACCAACATATGTATGATATTGTCAGGAAATATTTGAACAACGCTTTGTTCAATCTTTTAAACAACAATGCTACACACTCTTTTAAATTTTATGTTTAGACGGTAGTGACAACATACCTCGGGGGGGTCCTTTTTTATTTTTATTTCACTAATAACCATGTGTGTACTGATGTATGTGCTGTTTGAGAGTGTTATAGAGTGGTATTGTTATGGAAAAGGCTTTTCCTTAGGGTTGGGTTAGGTGCAGGGTTAGTGTTAGGGGAGGAGTACGGGGTAGAATAGATGTAATAGTAAATCCAAATAAAAGGAAAGGAAGGACCACGGAAGCTTTGGAACCAAATTAAAAAGTTTTTAATCCACGGCAGCCACAAGACAAGAAATCCACTACACAGTACTTACTGGCAAAAGTGTTCCCACGCGGAAATGCAAAATATCTCAAACCGCCCCTGATGACTGCCTACATGATAGCTCCACTCAATGTCCTGGTGATGGGAGAAGGAATGGTACCACTGGTCAAGGGGGGGATGATGGTCATCATTCAGTGGAGGTAAAGAAATACATAAATTCTGATGCATCCTACCAGGTCTGCCCATTGTTTACCTGATAAGCTGCAAGATTAAAAGCATAGCTCTGCTCATCGTCAGTCAGTATAGGGATGGTCTTATGCCTGTACCAAGAATATGGTTTTCCAGTGACTTGTTTTTGGAATTTTATATTGCCATATTTCTATCTACTTCTTATTACTTAAATATAAATGGCCAGACTACTGTTATACAGATTCAATGCAGGAAAGTGCATCAGGGATGTCCTCTCTGTCCTTCTCTTTTTTGCTAGCTATAATTCTGCTTTTGTAATGCGTGTATAGCTTTCCCATATGGATTCTCTTATGATTACTGAAACATGAGTTAAGTTTGTTATACATGCAGACAATTTACTTTAGACTATTCCTTGGGCTAATCAGTCACTGCAGTTCTTTTTCCAGATGGCGAAGCAGATCCCATTTTCAGAAGAGATAAAAGATAATATTCATACTGACTAGTGGAAATTTCAGCAAGACACTGGGGAACTCCCCCTACTTTTTTCCGATATAAAATATGCTAGGAAGCTGAAAGACAATGCATTAATAGTTAATGCACTGGTGGTACTGAGTACTTCGATAGATTTCAACAGTGTGAGCATATCTGAACAATCCTATCTTAGTTTATGATTTATTGTGGAGTTGACTTGTAAAGAAATTAAAACTTTTCTCTGGCTTGTAGAACTTGTCTGATCAGAACAACTTTGCTGTGCTTTATTATTTAGTTGTATATTGCTGATGTGATTTTTGTCATATAAGTTGATTTAAGTTCTCTTTGAATTCTGTGGATACTGATTTTGGTTATTCTTTTCTTTTGCAATATTGTATTCATTTGAAGCTGAATATAGATTCCTTAAATGAGTATGCAATCAACGATGTGCTAATGTACGAATATCTTGTATGGTGCTATAAATGCTATGCATACTTAAAGGTAACAGCTGATAACACTGGTGATCTGTGTTCCCCATGCCAAAAGCTGGACGATTTGCATACCATTGATGTAAATCTAGACTTAATGATGATGATTGCACTTGTGCAATTGGCATGGCTTGGAGAACTGTTATTTCCTACATTAATGACTGGACTGAGGAACTAAATAATGTTAGGCATAGAACAAACAGAACACATTTAGGAAATGATGCATCTATTTTCTGCAAAGACCATTCAACCCCTATGAAACAAGATGATGCCCCTGAGAACTTTGGAATTCTGGATGCAAGTATTCAGCAATCTGAGGATCCAGTTTGTTTAGAAGGAAACAAAAAAAGAAAGAAAGGAAGACATTCACAAGTAACAAGGAAGAAAAAGGAACTGATTAATGACTGTAAAGGAAAGAGAATACGTAGTAAAAAGGACACTGCTTTGTTACGTAACACACAGGTGACAGGGAGTGATATTTTTTTATCAAAAAAACTTTAATCTGCAGAAAAAGGCATCATCTTTCCAACAAGGAAGGTAGAAAATAGAGGCAAGGGGCAAGTGAAAAGGAAGAAATCAAAACTGAACGTGGAAGGACTGAAGAACATCACTGTAAGAAAGAAGAAGAGAAAGACAGATGTTGACTACATGGCTCACGCTGTGGATTTACAATCCCAGCTGGATGAGAATTTAATAAGCAATGAAAACAGTGGGATTAATAGGACTAATAGTGATGAAGATGTATCTTTCATAACAATTGACAGACCAGATATTACTGTATTATAAGGTGAAGATTCTTCAGAGATGACCTGCAAAGATATTCTTGTAATTGGAGATTTAATTATTAGAGGAACTGATACTTACATATGCAGAGATGATAATGAACATCGAATAGTGTTATGCTTGCCAGGAGTAAACATAGAAGATGTGAAACAAGCCTTGGAACGCCTTAATGTAAGGAAGTACACAAAAAAGCCCAGTAAATCCAGGTAAATACCTCATCCAATACGACCATAAAATATATTTGTAGCAAAAAATAGGTGAGGCAAAGCAAATTGCAGACAAACCAACAATTTATTCAGTAGTAAGCACTTTTACAGTAATCACTACTGCTTCATCAGACAATTACAACCATAAAAATTCACTTGTTATATATAGTAAAACCTAACATGTGATTAGTTGAATACCATACTTAATTGATCAATTGGACACAACGTCTTAAAGTTACATAGCATGCTTGCATCTAAATATACCTCTAAATATAAATGCAAAAATGCAAAGTACAAGGCACAAAACAATACATTAAAATATATACATATCTCTACCACATACAACTAGGAAAAATATACACTAAAAACTGTTAAAACATAAAACTACGTTTAAGGATGCAAATCAAACTATACCCCTTTGTTACTTCCTAAGTCTTCTCATCTTAAGTAAAGGTTGGATGGGTACAATATCATTCAAGCCCTTCCCCATATTAGCCCTCAGCTTAATGATCCATTTTGTCTCCATTGCTTCTGTCCTATTTCTTACATCTCCCCTTCTCATTCCTGGTACATTTTTAGCAATAATAAGAAACTTAAAAACATGAGAGGATCCCAGCTGAGAAGTGTGTTTCACTAGTGCATTTGTCAATATTTTATGTATGTCATATATATGCTCTCTTATCCTAAATCTGAACATTCTGTCCATTTTACCTATATAAAATGCACTACATAGCTGACATATAGCCATTTATACTATATGTTCAGAATTAAATTACCATTGACCCTGAAGACAAAGTCCTTCCCCAAATCTATGTGTTTAAACCCGCCTTCTGAATTAATATACATAAACTGGTTGCATTTCCCACATGGGGTAGTACAAAACTTGGCAACCTGTTCTTTCTCACTTTTATCAGGATAGCATAGCATCTTATTCATATTCTTCATATTCTTAAACTGAAATTTGGGGGTAGGACCTACAATCTCCCTCACTTCTGGATCCATCATTAAAATCAACCAATATTTCTTATATACCCCCAGAATGGTTTTCACATTATTAGTATATCAAACAGGTACTCTTAACCTGTTTTCATGTGAATCATTATTTTTTCTTTTTCTATATCCCTTGTTTTGAAGGCTCTGTTGAGAAAAATAGGGTTGGGCTGAAGTAGTTCTCAAAGACCTGACATTCTCCATGACATTAGAGATGTCTATAGAATTATATCCCCTTTTAGTCAATTTACTGTCTAGCTCTTGCAGTTCTACATCAAAAGCTGTTGAACTGGTGTTTAACCTTTATGGCCTCATACACTGTCCCTTAATGACATTGTTGAACACATATTGGGGATGCATGCTGTTCTTATGTAACAACGTATTTCTATGTATACAGGTATTAACCTTATTTTCGTTGTCAATAGTAATTAACACATCAAGGAAACTTATTGACTCTCTTGCAAAATTCAAAGTAAACCTTAAGAATGCAGTTGAAGTATTCAAGTTTTCATAAAAACAATGCAATTGTTCTTCATTACTTTCCCATAAAGTTTTATGTTTTAACAGTTTTTAGTGTATATTTTTCCTAGTTGTATGTGATAGAGATATGTATATATTTTAAAGTATTGTTTTGTGCCTTGTACTTTGCATTTTTGTATGTATATTTAGAGGTATATTTAGATGCAAGCATGCTATGTAACTTTAAGAAGTTGTGTCCAATTATTCAATTAAGTATGGTATTCAACTAATCACATGTTAGGTTTATAGTATATATAACAAGTGAATTTTTATGGTTGTAAATGTCTGATGAAGCAGTAGTGATTACTGTGAAAGTGCTTACTATAGAATAAATTGTTGGTTTGTCTGCTATTTGCTTTGCCTCACCTATTTTTTGCTACAAGTACGGATCTGTTTTTATTCATGTTGGTACAAATGTCACCCGCAAAGATTCTCTGACTGTTACTAGGGAATTGACAGCCCTCTTACATAGTATAGCTTGTACTGGTGTTAAGACATATTTTTCACAAATCACCTGTAGAAAGGATAGTCAGGTCACTGTGAATGAAATTATTTTTTTGATAAATACCTACATAGAAAAAAATGTCTTGTTTTAAAAAATGGAAATGTGTAGAGCATCCAAGCCTCATTTTGGCTGCACATGTGTTCAGGCAGGATGATGTATATTTGTCAAGATCAGGGAAGAGAATTTTTGCATCAGATATTTTGCAATATTTGACAAACGCTAGGCAGGATTTTGCCAGGTTGAAAATTTAACAGTTCACAGATAGCAACATTTGATGCATCTCTGATGGTTGTTAATGCTAGGAGCATTAATAATAACATTTTTTTATTGGAAAATTTTCTACATTTCCACAAAATTGATGTTGTTATTGTTTGTGAAACATGGGTAAAGAACCATGAATGGAAATCAGTTCTGTCAGGGTATAAATGTTTTACTGTAACAGACATTCTAACAAAAAATCAGGTGGAGATGTTATGATAGGGATTAAAGATAGCTATGAGACCTGTGATTATTACATGTTCAGTGATAACACCAATACTATAGACTGTGTAACTGTGACAATAAAGACAACCCTGGAACATATAACAATTGTTGGAGTATATAGACCACCAAAGTCAAGTGCAGATGACATAGAGGAATCCATATATTTCTTACATGAAACACAGGAGGGAAGAATAATATTAGCTGGGGACTTACATTTACCAGAAAAAGACTGGAATAATATTGATTCAACAATGTTAGTTAGGAAATTATTCGCAGAGTATATCCAAGAACAACAATTGCTTCAGATTGTAAAAAAAAAACCTACCAGGGGACGGAATGTACTAGACATTGTTTGTGTTCCTAAAGAAATTACTGTAACTTCAAGTCAAGCTATACCACCATCGATGTGCAGTGATCATGGGGTTATAAAGGTTAATTTGTTGCTAGATAATTCCGCCAAACTGAAATCTAAGCCAATGCACAGAAGGCTAATTACAGATTATATGGAAGCAAAACAGACACTATGTAAAACTAACTGGAGTGAGGTGTTTGGTGGAAAAACTGCAGCTGGAATGTGAAAAGTTTTGAAACAGAAATTGTTTGAGTGCAAAAAGTAAAAAAAAAAAATTTAACATCAGGCTTTAGGCATACAACATCAGGGGTATATTTCCATAAGAATACAATATCTGATTAAGGTGAGAGACAAAAAATATAAGAAATGGAAGAGAGGTCGAACTACAGCTTTGTAAACTGAAATAAACAAGTTGGACAAACAGATTAAGCATAGTGTTAGACAAGATCAAGAAAAATTTGAATAAAATTTACGTAAAGACATTGAGCATAATAGGAAGCCTTTTTATAAATACATAAGATGTGGAAGGAATGAAGACACAAAATGATAAACTGTGTGCAGATTCTAAAATTTATTCTCAGACTCATAACAGATTATAGATATTTCTACAAAATCTTATGCAAAACAGTTTGGCTCAAAAAAAGGGGTGATAAGTTGCTCTAGTGACATCCAGGTAACCCCAGATACTGGAATCAAATTAGATTATATTGAAAAAGAACTGCACAAACTGGATCCAAACAAAGTGCAGGAAGGAGATGGAATTATTAACAATGACCTGAGAACACTTCAGCAAGAACTTATAGTACCATTCTATCTATTATTCACTAGGTCATATAAATATGGGGAGATTCCTCAAGATTGGAGACATGCACTTATTAAACCTGTCTTTAAGGGAAAGGGGAGTAGAACAAATCTAGATACGTATAAACCCTTAAGTCTACTTTCCTGTCGTGGAAAAATAATGGGGGCGGTAATATTGGATAAGTTATTGTTAGAAATGGAAAGGCTGGGACTTGAAACCATATATCAGCATGCATTTGTTAGAAACAGATCTATTACCACCTGTAACATGATGTTCTATGACAATATAATAACAGCTATGAATGAAAAATTGTGCTGCAATGTAATTTGTATAGATTTAACTTCAGCATTTGACAGGGCATACACAAAACACTGATCAATAAATTATTACAACTAGGTATTGATGTACTCTTGATAAGATGGATAGCTGCATGGCTTACAAATAGGACATGGCAAGTATCATACAGTAACTGGACAGCTGAAATTGTTGGGAGGGCTCTGTCTTAGGCCCTTACTTGTTTAGATTGTATCTTTCAGACCTAACATTTTCATCTGAGGTGTTCTACAGTCTATATGCAGATGACCTGAAATCGGTAAACTGATTGCATGCATTACAGATAAGGCATGTCTGCAAAATAATTTGACTAAACTAACCATTTGGGCACAGAAGAATAATATGCTGATAAATACATCAAAAACTAAGCATATGAGATTTGGGAGAGAAACTGAAGTTGATTATTTAATACAGCACACAGTGATTGAAACTGTAGACTCATTTAAGGACCTGGGTATATGGGTAGATTCAGCTATGATTTTTTCTGATCATATCAACCAATTGGTTAATGATAGTTATAGAACTATAGGCTGTATAAAAATATTTATAAATTCTAGAAAATCAAAAATAATGAAGTCATTGTTTGTTAGTTACATCAGACCCAAACTTGAGTACGGAATAACAATATGGAAACCCTATAAGAAAACAAGCATGAGTAAACTGGAAAGAGTACATCAGAAATATACCAAGAGCATCCATGAATGTGAAAATTTAAGTTATTATGAAAGACTAAATATCTGAAGTTGTACAGTGTCTCTTACAGATATCTAAAAGGAGATCTTATGCAGGTATATAGGGCATTTAGTGACAACTACCTCTGGGAATATTTGGGGTTATCAAAAAGTACTAAAGAATCATCAGACAACCTATGTAGAAGATTCTATAGGAATGAGAAGTGTACTAATTGATTCTTTGACAGAGTAGCTGATGCATGGAACAGACTACCAAATTACTTTAAAGCAAGTACTAGTTTAGATATTTTTAAGAACAGCCTGGACACTTATTATGGGAACAAGTGTTTTGGTATATTGGCAAGCTAGAAGGGCATTAATGGCAGTGCTTGAAACATTTGTATGTAACAGTATGGAGAATGTACAAAAGGAAGAAATGCAGCTTCACAAACTGGCGAAACAATTGTGATAATTCTTCAGTTGGGGGTTTTGCCTGATAAGTTATTGCAGAGGATGTTGTAGCAGTCCAGGCCTGGCTATGATTCGGCAGCGTCATGGGGAGAAATAATGGATAAAGTAGAAAAGGAAGGAGATGACCAATGGAAGAATTTTTAAGTGGTGGAGGTTCTTGTTATGGATTACAATGGCACTGGTATCGAATTGTAGATATTACTGTGGATATAAACAGAAGATATGCAAAAATAAGGAAGTTATATGCAGCAGCTGTTGAAACTCTTAAGAGTAGATGCATACTGGGAGAAAACACAAGCAGGAAAGCAGTATATTAAGTCCCTGGTAGGGATAAAATATGTATGTATATAGATATATATATATATATATATATATATATATATATATATATATATATATATATATATAAAACTGCTTTAATGATGAATACTCACCTTGTTGAGTGCTGTATGTGCTTGATCTGTTGTCAAGTGTAGGAGATACTGAATCCAGTGTAACTGAACCTGTTTTGGTAAGGTAAGTGTGGGTTTGGGATGTTAATGCCAACATATTCAGAGATAACAAAAGTTTCAGCATTATGGGTGGGAACCTTTTTGCTGGTGTTTGTGGGTAAGGGATAGATTTAATGTTTTCAGGTTAGGGTTAGAGTAAGGGCCAGATAAGGAATGAGATTTAGGGTTTGCAGGTTAGAGTTACAGTAAAGGGTAGGAGGTTAGGGATAGATTTAGTATTGTGCATGTGTACTGATGTATGTGCTCTTTGTCTGGAGTCTTGTGTAGTGGTATTATTATGGAAAGGCTTTTCCTTAGGGTTGGGTTAGGTGCAGGGTTAGTGTTAGGGGAGGAGCAAGAGGAAGAAGCCCCTCTGCCCACCTTTTCAATGCATGATAACTCTACCCTTGCTCCTAACCCCAACCCTACAGTTTACCTCAGAAAAAAACTTTCTATAACAGTGCCACTATTTGGAAAAATTATGTCTGGAGTTAGTAGTAAAGTATTTTGACCAACTAGAAATGAAACTGTTTGGTTTCATTTTTTGATCAGTTATTCCTGTGTTTTCAACACAATGAGTTGCAATCACTAATATTTGATTAATTTGCATTTGAGCATTAATGCTTTTAACCATTTGTCATATATTTGGGATAATGCCATTTGGTATTAAGGCACCATATGTGACAGCTTTTATTTTGTTGGAAAAAAAAAATAATTTTGTGATATTATATTTGAATCTTTTGTTATTTTGGACACATTTTCACAAGGTAGGGAAAAGGAAGGAACTTGCCTTCCATGGAATGACTATATATTTATGGCAAAAACTATGAGTGTGAAAAAAGTTAAATGTTAATTTGGAAGAGATGATTTGCAAGTATATTTGCCGACTCTGATACAGTCACAGACAATAAAAAGATTAAATACAATAGAGAAATTTGGACTGGGGGATGGGAATGAAGATTTTCACTAAAGGTGGAAAACGGGAATGTAAAACATTTGTCAAGAGCGATAGATGTGGCAGGCACTATAGGAATAGTGAGATACTGGAGCCAGCTAAAACACATTTTTTCTCTGGGTCAAATGAGTATTTCATTGTTTAGTCTACATAATATACAAGTGGAAAATGTGGGCAAAAGGGACATACTATACAACAATGTGAAGCAGAATGTTGAACATGTCAAAACATGGGACATTTTTGAATGCAATGTGAATTTAATAGTGACAATGATGTCATTAATTATAATGGAAAAGACACAGACAATTATTTAAATGTTGTGCAAACCAATAATGAGAATGCCCATAATGTGGGTCTGAAGAAAACCAAGATAAAGAAGAAAAGGAAGATAGTGAGGTCAATAACACAAAACATGCACAAAATAAATGTAGTTTATTGTAAACTGAAGATGGCGAAGAAGAAGAGAAGGGTAACTGGCAATAATTAAGACACAGAAATTCCATATGAAAATGAGTGTGAGATATAAATAGGAAAATAAAGTTGTTAGATGTAAAAGATAAGAAAAAAAAACAGTAAAGGATAGGTTGCTTGTTGTCTCTGTAAGTGTCAGTGTTAAAATAAATGCCGTGAAAAGACAAAGTATTGCAATGATGTGAAGAACAACACACTGATATTATATGATTTCTGGAGATTCATTTTCCAACATAAGAGAGAACAAATTGAACTGTTATGGAAAAGGAAATTTGTATGGAACTTTGGGAGTGAATAGTGTTCAAGCATTGTCATTTTTTTAACCATCATGTCATTACAGTCTCAGACTGTATAATTGTTAAAGCAGGTGGAGCTCCTCTGATAAATATAAAGAACAGCAGTACACCTATGAAACTTATTTTAATATATGCTTATACATAAGTAAAGAAAATCTAAGAACTGTTTGAGCTATTAATACCATATGTAATGATGAAAATGTATATGATTGTCATGGGGGGGGGTTCCAATTATAATGTTTGAAAGTATAAGAACAAAGTGACTAAAGGTATAAATAAATTAAAAGAATTAATAACACTTGGCCACGACTTACACATATTCTCAGGCAAATATAAAAGCATAAACTGATTCATATTGTTTTCAAAAACTCTATTAGAGGTACAAGAATGACTAGAAATTAGAGAAAATGTAGATTAAAATACCACTTAGGCAAAAACTGGTATAGAGAGGCAATTTATAAAGCGAAGAAAAGGCTCACAGCTGCAAAATAGGGCTAGAATATTAAAGGAAGAATATATGGCAACGATTCCACTTTATAATACATGGAAATATGGTGGCTTGCATTTAAAATCAAATTTAAATTATTGTATCTACATATGAAGAGTGACTATTTGATCAAGGAGAATGAATTTTATAGTAAACTTGTAAAAGAAGTCCTAGAGTTTATGGATCAAGGGAATAATATGTATTTAATAAAAGGAAGGGGAATGTATGAAGAGAATAAGAGAAGGACGGGAAATTTATTAAAAAGACAGCAGAATTTTGCTCAGGAAAGAAAGAAGAGATGTTTCCTTTTTTAGCAAAAAAATGTGGAAAAACAAGAAAGGTGTATAGAATAGATAGTACATAAGCAGGAAATAGTGTAAGGGGACAAAATGAGAAGTGAAAAAGTATATTTCCCAGTTATATGAAGATGATAATAAGAACAATGTAGAATGGAAAATGAAGACAAAATGACCTAAATGACAACCATAAACTTCTGAATTCAATTTCAGTGATGGAAGTAGAAATAGTGTTGAAGAAGTTACAAGAAAATCCAGAACCAGGAACAGATGCATTAAATTATCAGTTTTATTAGAAGGCAGGAAAAGATCACCAAGAGGTATTTATTAAAGTTTTTGAGTGAGTGGAAGAATGAAGGATTTGGAAAGGAAGATGTGTGATGGAATACAATCACTAATGTGGAAGAAAAGGAATAAAAATAATAAAAATGGACAAGTATTACTATGAATAATACAGATTACAAGATAATTATGAGAATTATGCAGGAAAGGTTTGAGAAAGTTTTCTTTGTAAGGTGTAATAGATGGCATATATGGTATAAAGGCAGGGCAAAGAGATGGTGACAAAATAAATAATGCTTTATATTTTGTATGAAGAGCAGGTTATAAGGCCAGTTGGATGGGATATTACTAAGACATCTGACAAAGTGCTACATGCTCAGATATGGAGTTTACTAGAAGTTTATGGAGTAGTTAAACAGAATACATTTTAAATCAGTAGTGTGGAAGTATTGGTTAACAGATGGCAAAATGGGAAAATAAATGTATGCCTAGGTTCAGACAAGGTTGTCCAATGAGCAATGCTATGTATTGTTAATAATGAATGCAGTAGTGTGATGGATAAATTAAAGGAAGGGAAATGTATTTATTTATTGGTTTATTAGTATTTGTTTACTGGGAAACTCCGACGAGGCCATGACAGGCCGCGTTTCAGTGGAGGCCCAAGGAGAAAATCTCCAGAGTTAATAAATCTTACATGATTTAATGAAAAAGCTCACTAAGACTCCACCACAGATTGCTGTGAGGGAAATGTTAGTTTATTTGCATTGCTTTACTGCCTTCTTCTATTTTGTATATTGTGGTTTATTTTCTTTACACTGTGTTTTACTTATATTCTGCATTTAATTGCATATTTAAACTAGGAAAGAAATAACAGCTGTGTTTTTCGTGAGTCACACAGAAATTAAAATTTCCCTCACTCTTCCACCCTGTTGTGTTTTAAACTTCAACTGTCTTTCTGGTTACCTACCCCTTATATTAATTTGACCAAATATTTCCTTCTCTTTCCTCTTTTGTTGGCTATTGTGAGTAAGCACAAAATTATCATTTTGTGAAACCACTCCCCTTTAGCTATTTCAATTTATTGGCCTTCCCACTGAATTCCATAAAACCAGAATACAAAGTGCCCACTCCCTTCCAGCCTATCTTGCTCTTTCAAAATTAGTGGCTCCCCACATAGATAGTTAAAGCTATAGTTATCCGCTCTTTCATATCGAACTGTTTACTGCACACTGCAGTTCTTAGGATATTATTTTTTTTCATCTTACATTTGAAATCTGCAACATCTAGTCCAAGACCACACATTATTGGAGAGTCCACATTTTGTCTGTCAGTAGTCATCTTGGGATTAGTGCTTTTGTTTTGCTCCTGGTGAGAGAAAGACCATAGAGATATTACATTACTTCCTGGAGACTGCTGATTACCAGAAAGCCTAATAATGGCTTCCTAGGTGCCAGCTTGGAATTTGTAGTTATATTTTGCTCCTGGTGAGAGAAGGAGCAGAGTGCATTGTTTCCTGACTGTTTCTGATTGGGTAGTGAGTATGCTGGACCTTCCTTATTGGTCTGGTTGCTATTCAAGGCATCTACCAGGAAAAGTCTGCAACAAGCCTACAGAACCTTGGATCATCTGGGACAAGACTGCTGATCACCAAAGAGCCTGTTGCCTGCTTATCATCTTGGGATTGGTGCTACTGTTTTGCTTCTGGTGAGAGAAGAAACAAAGGAGCAGTGTATCTCAGCAGCATGAAACTCTGGTGAGACCAGCACTAGTAGTAGCCAGGCAGCAGACATTCAGCGAATCCCCTCTTTTCATCATTTTGACAAAGTTAATTCTTGCTTTTCAGTAAGTACTGCTAGATTTGCTGCTGTCTAACCTAACTTCGAAATATCTTCCTAAATACTTCATCCATAAATCATCATGGTCTACTTATCAGTCTACGTATCAGTTCCCCTCAAGTGTTTGGCAGCGCCCTGTATAGATGCACTCACCATGAGTTGGCATTTTTCCTGTAAAAGCACCCTTGTTTCAGTAATACTTAGCTGAACACAGAGCGACTAGTTTCAGTGAGAAGCACTTCCCCCAGAGCTGCAAACCAGATACTTCTGACATTGCTTTATATTCTCACTCCAACCATCTAATCAATAAAAAAGGGCCTGTTGCCATGGATATGAAATTTCTCACTATCTCCATTGCCAGCTTGGTGGATATGGGGATACTGAGGCAATGTAGAAATTGCCTCATGTTTACTGCCATCCAGTTAATTCTCAAACAAACTGCTATGGCATATGAGAAACATACACTATATCACAGGGGGAAAAGTTCTCACATAAAACACTCTTAATGTCAATCAAGTTGTCAGTAGCACACATGCTGCACCTATCACACATAGTGCAAAGCAGACACACAGACCCACATATGCTGAGGCACTTAAATGTAACCTTCCTAAACCCCAAAGACCTCCTAAACAAAGTACACATACCAAATACCCTCAGCAGCCCTGAATATACTCTTTCCAAATGACACCCACATCAACACATCCAGCTACATCTCATGGTGCCTTTACCTCTAAGCCCATAGTACAAGCCACCACACAATCCAACATTCTGGTCATTGGAGACTCCACTGTGCGATGTCCCTGTCACCAAGCTGATTAAGGCAAAAGCCACATTCAGTTGCTTATCAAGGGCCAGCATCCACCACATTATGAACGCAGTCAGGTCACTGGACTACAAGCACCAGTATGATTCAGTCATAGTCCATGTGGATGTAAGTGACCTGAGATGTATCTCTCTCGACTATATGAAAAGAGACATCATGGAGCTCCCAGAATATGTGTCCAAGGCTGGTATGAGCCTAACACTCAGCAGCATTTACCTTCTCCAAGGATGATGCCACAATATGAACAGAAGGTGACTGACTAATAATTGGCTTAGTTTCTGGTGTCATTCTAAGGGGCTGCAATATTTGTCAGTATGAAAGGAGATGGTCAACAGACCATGTTGCTTTACCAGGGATGGTCTGCACCTCTCCCCGCTAGGCTTTCACATATTAGCTAAAACATTGTCTTCCCCCATAGTGCCTTTTTTAGGCAATGCCAAACTGAAAGTACTTCTGACCTAACAAATCAAAAGCAAGATAATGTAAAGGTATTACTGCTCAGTGCTGGGAGTCTAAACAAAAACTCCACTCTCTACAAGCTCTTCTCATCCTAGAAATGCTGACATCTGTGCGGTCACTGACACATGGTTTAAAGCTGAGGACAGCACAGCTGCTGTGCAAGGCTATAATGCCTTCCATACATTTAGACTGGTTACTACACAGACAGGGACTAAAGGTGGAGGTGTCTCAATTTACATAAAAAATAAATATACCTCAAGGCTGGTCAAACAGGATAATGCACTTCAGCTTCTCTGCATTCAAATCATCAGAGGCAAAATCCATACCACTTCCTTGCTAGTTATAGGTCCCCCACTATGACCTAGAAAATCCATAACATGTATTTAAACTTATTGGAAACACTCACTGTCCAACCCAGTAACATATTCATGGGTGGCTTGAATTATCCCACTATTAAATGGGAATCATATACATCACCAAACACAGAGATTCCTGGATTTTGTAAACACAAAATTACTGGACAGACTGTCAATACACTGACCAGCTGTGTAAACATACTGGATCTGGTCCTCTGTAATATGGAAGAGTGCTATACACCCCTAGTGTAATGTCTTCTCTGGTAAGGACAGACCATAAAATGGTCACCTTTGAACTAAAAATAAAACCTGGAACCCCAGCCAACTTTGAAATATTCAGGAACTATTCTAAGTCTAACTTCCTACTATTAAGTGATAACCTGGCAAGAATTCAAGCCTCCATTCAAAGAAACCCTATACAAGCATGTTAATAGCTGCATAGAGGCAGCTGTACCCAACAGGAAGAAGTACAGAACTAACTCAAAAAACAAGGTACCCTGGTGGAATCATGACATCAGTAGGCTATATAACAGAAGGAAAAAATCATGGCAAAAATTAGGAGGTGTAGCACCCAGCAGGATAAAAGCTTTCCCATCAAACTAAACATGCTGATCAGAGGACAAATAGACTACCAAAACCAAATATGAGACTAATTTGGCCTCCCAGGCCAAGTACAACACAAGGCATTCTTTAGCTATGTCCACAACCTCAAAGGCAATACACAATTGTGTGCAGAGGTCATTGTAAATAAAGCCACTTATAAGGAGCCAGAAGACATAGCAAACCTACTGGCCAACAAATTCAGCTCCAACTCAATCCACCCCCCCCCCAAACTTCCCTCAGGATTTACTATCAAATATAATTCCCCCAACTATTACTATGGAACAGGTCCTTAATGCTCTCTCTAAGGCCAAGAACACTGCATTAATGTGCCAAAAATATTCCAGCATGCCTTCTAAATAGTATGAAACATGACTGCTAGAATTGCTATTTAACTGTAGCCTCTGAACAGGCTTTGTGTCTCATGAATGGAGAACAGCAACAGTAATCCCTCTGCACAAAGATGGGCCATCTACAGACCTTGGAAGCTACAGACCTATAAGTCTCACTAGTCTCATATGCAATGTCATGGAAAGAATTATCATTGAAATGATCAGTAATGACATAGGAAACCTCCAGACACTGGACCCAACCCAATTTAGTTTGTCAAGGGCAGGTCATGTCTACTCAACCTGATGGACTTCTTTGAGAAGGTCACCAAAGCAATGGATGAGGGCAAAATAGTTCACACTACCTACCTTGACCTGGCCAAGGTATTTGACACAGTACTCCGCTTGGGCATTGTTGACAAGTGGATAGCCAGCTGGCACGTAGACACAACCTAAGAAGTTAGAATTAGGAAGTCCATTTCTACAAGAGGCCAGTCACAAGCGTAGTCCACATGGATTGGTCCTGGGACTGCTCCTTTTTGGCATTTACTTCTTTGAGATCAAGGCCGGTGTCAGTGGCCTCTGGCTAACTAAACTTGCAGATGATTGCAACTTAGGAACAGTCATAGAATCCCATAAATTACACAACTGTACACAGTTGTGCCACTGCAGTATTTAGTAAAGCTGCAAATCTACATTCTGTCTGGGGGGAGGGGCATACCCTGGCTTGCACTTCAGTGTGCAGCTCTGTATGGGACAGAATATATGATGGAAGTTTCAGAATGGTAAGAGGGAAGACTTTAAAACAATTCCTTTATAAATCAGAGACATTATTTGCTGTTTCCAGTTCTGTATTCACAAAACAGCTAATAATTGAATGATCCAGCTGCCCAGTGATGCACTGATTTCTATGCCAGTTATGTTTATCCTGTCTGAAATGTTACCGGTTTGTGGTATTATTTTTATTTTCTGTGTTGGTATACACACCTCTATTTCTTTAACAAAACCTTTCATTTCATGGACAGACTATCTGTAGGGACTGTAAAAGCCTATTAAATTTAGGTTCAGCTTTTCTTCTTGTATAATTGCCAAAAGAATTTTGCCTCATTACCATTAAAATTCAAACGAAGTCATGGTGGTACAGCGGTAGCATTGTTGCCTCACAGCAAGAGGTTCTCCTGTTCGATTCTCTGCTAGAGTGCCTTCTGTGTGGAGTCTGCACATCCTCCCCATGGTCAAATGGCCTCCGAAAGACATGCGTGAATGGACGTGCCTTTGCTGAAAGTTGGGCATCAGGTTAGCAACTCGGCACCATAAAAATCAACTGCCAATCATTAGCGGACCGGAGTTCCACTGTGGCAACCCCTAACCGGGAAAAGCCGAAAAGACAAACAAATAACATTCTCCGGGAAGTGCTGACACAGGAAAATAACTGGTGTCAAAGCCATGGACTAAAACAAAATGCCAAGAAATGTATAATAGTATCCTTCAGGAAGTCATCCATGCCTGGTAACTATCATATTGATAACACACCTCTAAAAGTTGACCCAGTAGTCAGGAACTTGTGGATTCACATAAAAAGTAATCAATGTGACCATCTATTGACCATCACATACATATAGTATGGAGAAAAACATTCTGTGTTGTGAAACTTATAAACAAAGGTATGACATCTAGGTGCAAGGAAGTCATTATTCCACTATAATTGGCATTCATCAGACTTATTATTGAGTACAGTGTCCCCTTTGGTATGTACCTAACCAGGCATATACAACAACTGGAACGTCCACAGAGGTTCCTCACTAAAAGAATACAGGGCGTAAGTAACATGCCCTTTACAGACCGCCTTAAGGCCCTATCCCTGTATTCTGTCTCCTACAGGCTGTTGAGGGAGATCTATGCCTGGCATACAAGGCATTGTTAGACACCACCCTGATGGACCTCCTGCATATCCACAAGACAAACAACACCAGACTTACCCATTCTAAAGACTTAAACCTTATCTAATTTTAAATAAGACCTGCTGGAGACAGAGGTATGTATCCCAAATACTACCCCTTCACTGGAACATGCTCCTTATCCATTTGAATCAGAGTTCCTCCCTAACCCAGTTCAAGTGTAACTTGGACAATTGAATTAAAAACAGGAAATTCATCCCTGGTTTGGGACATATGTCTCTAATGGACATAGACAGCTTGTAAATGTTTCACCTCCCAAGCCTCTGCTTACATTTATCAAGTGTATGAAAACCCGTCAGAGTTTTGGGATGCATGGTTAGGCTTACAATGGGTCTTGTGGTTACTAGCTTAGTATTACCTATGAACCTACGATATTATACAATACAATACAAGGCAAAACAGCATATAGTTTTACACATGCAATAAATAAAAAATGATCATATAAAGAAAAAAGTACAGAAGAGATAGATCCTGGAAATCATTATAGCCCACAAGCAGCATTTTAGTTTTACCATAGCAATGATAATATTATAGACTTCCATTAAGTTAATAGACAGGTGCAATAGAGTGTGAAGGTCATCACTACTAGATATCAGATTATTTGGAAGGAATTTCTAGGTGCTGTTAAGATGATGGGTCTTTTGATGAAAGCCCAGAAGCTTAGATTATGCAGCAAGACACAAAGGGCACTACAGACAGAGGACAGATGGCTGGAGTTGTTCCAATATTTAGCCGGGAGAATAGTGGCAGGAGCACAGTTTGCAATCCAAGAGGTGAGTCCTAACGTTTGCTTTGAAGTATGTTGGATTTATGATTTGTCTTAGGTCTTGTGAGAGAGTATTCAACCCCTTGGATACATAAAAGGAATACATGGCTCCACTGTGTTTATTGTTTGGTCTAAGGACTGGGGAATTTCTATTTTCAATGCTGGACACTTGTTTGACTGATGCTGCATACTTTGGACCATACGGACTGGAGCATTTCTATCTTCAGTCCTGGACATTTGTTTGACTGATGCTGCATACCTTGGACCAATGTAAGTTGACTGAATTTTTGATAGGTGAGGAATGTGAACCAGTATAGTTGAGTGAATGCTAGGCAGTGATGGATTTTACTTTGAAAGTGGTTTAAAAATTTATCTATTTTATTATAACATTGCTCCAGTTTTGTTAAATGGGAGGAGTTGACATTTGTTAGTAGGGGAGGGGCATATGAGAGATTTGGTGATAGATGTGAGAGAGCAGTAGTCATTCTAGATTGCAAGGTGAGGTAGGGAGATGCTTTGTAGAGGAACGCTAGTTTTATATGGGTTTTTAATAGTATTTTAGATGTTATGGTCCTAAGTAAATTAGTATGTGTGAAACCTCAAGTCTAGTGTTTTGTGTGGATGATATAGTAAATCTATTTTTGTGATTAGAGTATTGTTTTGGGATGAAAAGTAGAATGTTTATTTTGTTTGGATTCAGGAGAAGATTAGCTTGGTTCAAAAAAGAATTGATGGAGGAGTAGAATTTTTTGTAATAGTTTGTAGTGATAGCATGCTTGGAGCTGAGCAAATTAAAGGGGTCTTCTACATACTGAACCACACAGCCTTGTCCCACTGTAGTATGAAGGTTGTTTATACAATTATGTGAAAATATGGGCATTTATGTATAAAGTATATATAGAAAATATGGAAATTTATGTGTAAAGTACAAGTTGAAATATCACTATTCCTATATTATGCGAACAATATTATAGGTTCATAGGTTCATAGGTAGGTACTAGGCTATCTGCCCGAGGGCATTTATAAGCCTAGCCAGAGTGCGTCGTCTTTTGCCACCCCATTGAATAATTAACTGATCCTTTATCAAGTAGAGCCAATGAAGTGATCCCAGGGGTGTATTTTCTGTTACCCATCCACTCGTCAAGGTTTCTCTTGAAGAGTGTTAGTGAGGGGCTCTGCCTGATGTAATTTGGAATTTTGTTCCAAAGCATGGAGAGTCTCTGTGACAGGAATCTATCCCTCCAGCATGTTCTATTTATTGTTGTGGTGAGGTTTAGCTCACTAGAGCGCGTGGCTCGCAGTGACTTGGATTTCTTTAGGTGGAGCATGTTCATCAATTCTGAGTTGGACATGGCTTTGTAAGTCAGGCAGAGTTCACCTCTGAATACACGATATGCCACTGAGTACAGCCAGAGTTTTTTCAGTCGGGCTGCATAGGACATATGTTTGAGACCAGTAATCCTCTTGGTGAGGTACTTTTGTGGTCTTTCCAGCTGTTGGAAGTGTCTTGTGAGGTACATCCCAAATGGGGCATTGTACTCTATGATGGGTCTAATGAGTGATGAGTAGAGGGGCACTATAACCTCTTTATTTCTAGATGTGAACCCTTTAGTAATTATATGGGCCACATAGAAGGATTTCCTAACTACTTTGGAAATATGATTGTCAAAGGAGACATTATTATCTACCTGGGTCCCCAGATCTGTTATTACCTCTTCTGTATTAAGGGGGCTGCCACCTATGTGGTAATTCATGGGTGTTTTGTTTTTCCCAAACGGGATGACTATGCATTTTTTGGCATGTAGCTTGAGGCCATGACTTTGACACCAAGTGTCCGTCTCAGTAAGGCCCTTTTAGAGGATGTCCATGTCATCCAGAGAGTCAATTATGGCTGCCAGTTTGCAGTTATTGGCGAACTTGGTTAGCCGTAGTCCTCTTGTGTTTGCCTGTACTTCTGAGAAGTATATGCCAAACAGTAGGGGTCCCAGGACCGAGCCTTGCGGGACACCACTTGTGACTGGTTCAGTGTCGGACCTGGAGTCTGCTATTCTTAACGTGTGAGTTCTGTCTGTAAGCCAGTTGGCAGCCCATCTTGTGACATAGGGGTTTATGTTCAGGCTGGTGAGTTTTTCTGTAATACCCAAGTGGGGAATGGTGTCAAAAGCTTTGGCAAGGTCAAGGTAGGCTGTGTAAACCACCTTTCCCTCATCTATGGCCTTGGTGACTGTCTCGAAGAAGTCCACCAGGTTTAGTAGACATGATCTGCCCTTAACAAAGCCGAACTGGGTCGGGTCAAGTGTTTGGACGTTCCCAATGTCTTTGTTAATGAGTTCCATGATGATGCGCTCCATAGCCTTGTAGACCAGATACTCAAGCTTTTGGGGTGATAGTTACCAGGGATCAGTTGTGGCTCCTCCTTTGTGGAGAGGAATAACCGTTGCTGTGCGCCATTCTATGGGGATGTAGCCTGTGGAAAGGCTGAGGTTGAACACCGTGTTTAGGTGGGGGGTTAGTTTGTTCTGTAGTTTGTGCAAGATGCAGCCTGGGACACCATCTGGTCCCATTGATGCTGTGTTTTTGGCTTTTGAAAGGGCTGTTTTCACCTGTGCGTCTGTGATTTTTGGGACACTACACTTTTCTGGTATTGTTGTGGGCCCTTTTGGAGGTGAGAGGGGGGTGAAGTTTGCACTGAATCTTTCTGCCAGGATGTTGGCAATATCAGTAGGTTCAGTATATTTTGTGTTATTTTGCACTAGTTCAGTGCATATCTGCGAGTTGCCACTTAGATTCTTAACATAACTAAAGAAGGGTTTGTGGTTATCTTTTGAATCCTTGGCTATTTTTCTTTCAAAGTTAGCCTTGGAAGATTTCATGGGGGACCTAAGTTTCTTACTGATACTGATCAGGGATGTCTTTTCTTCTTGGGATTTGCTTTTTTTCTGAACCAGTTTCTTCCTTTTATTGTTTAGCCTGTTTATTGCAGGGGTCCACCAAACTGGTTTCCTTTTCTTAGAGGAGTGAGTCTTGGTTTTGCTAGGAATGGTATGATCCATGCATCCTTGTAGGTGCTCATAGAGTACATTTGTAAAGGTTTCTGCATCTTGGGCAGTGTTATCCTTTAGCGTGGGGACTGTGAAACTTACCAACTCTGTCTTAAGTAAGGTGAAATTTGCTTTGGAAAAGTTTTTTACTGTGATTTCCTTAGTTGGGGGTGGTGGTGGGGTGTGGACATCCAGAGTGATTAGTTTATGGTCTGATCTAACCAGTGACGGGTTGACCTCCGGTGTGGAACACCTGTCGCCCATGTTGGTGATGACCAGGTCCAATATGTTTTCACCTCTGGTAGGGGAGTTTACCAGCTGATCCAGGGCATTTGAGCTGATGAATTCCAGGAAGAGCTGGGCCTGGGAATTTGTACTCAAGTAGTTTTCCCAGTGAATGGTAGGGTAATTGAAATCGCCCAATATCAGGGTGCTTGGTAGGACCTTCATGTTTTCCATTGTCTCCAGAAAGGTGGACTGGTGGTCCTGGGTCATGGAGGGTGATCTGTAGCAGGCCACAATTTGCATTGCACATTTGCCCGATGTTAGTTGCACATGGATGATCTCAGAGGTATCATGCTGCGCCACTAACCTGGAGGTGTAGGTATCCTTGATGAATATGGATACACCCCCTCCTTTTGTGTTTTGGTTCGTGTTCTGTGGCTGAAACGTGTGGTATGAGTTGTAGCCCAGTAGTGCTGGGGTGCTCTCTGGAGCCTTGAACCAGGTTTCAGTTACTGCACAGATGTCGACATTCTACATACTGAAGAGTGCTTAGAGCGCGGGCATTTTGAGATTTAAACTCCTGGCATTGAGTAGCATAACCCTCAGTTTTTTGTTAATTGTGCTGTTTACAGAGGTGTGTTTGACTTTTGAGCCTTGCCTAAAAAAGGCACTATGGGGGCATCAAGAGCCTTGGCCAGTATTTGAAAGCCTAGGGGTGACAGGTGCAAGTCGTCTCTTGCGAAGCAACTCGGCTTGTCGAGCATGTCGTCCAGGGCTGACAGACACTGGATCCCCTTTGAATGACACCAGAAGCTTAGCCAATTGTTGAAATTGATCATTTTTTCTTTATACTGAGGTATCATTCTTGGTGAGGGCAGGATGCTACTCAGGGTCAGGGTCATACCAGCCTGGGCTACATGACCAGAGAGCTCTTCCATGTCTCTTTTCATGTAGTCCAGGGAGGTACGTCTCAGGTCATTCACACCAACATGAACAATGACAGAGTCATATTTGTACTTGTTCTGGAGTGACCTGAGTGCTTGTGTTATGTGGCAGATTCTGGCTCCCGACAGGCAGCTAACAGTAACCTTCTGCTTGTCCAGCCTAGTGAGTGGGACGTCAGTGTGTCTGACTATAGAGTTACCTGTTACTAGTGTGTTAGGTATGTTATTTTGCCTTAAGGACTGTGATTGTACAGCACACTGATTTTGTGTTTTATGTGTTGTCTGGTTTGTGACGGGAGGTGCAGGTTGTTTGGGTGTCTGCTTTGGAGGTCTCTGATGCTTTTGCAGGTTTTTATTTAGAGCCTCCGAGTATGATTTTGTGTATTTATGTGTATTTTTTGCCAGTGCTGTTTTAGTAGGTCTGTGTACGGCTGGAGTTGTGGTACAAGTGTTAACCTTCTCCTCTTGAATGTCTGTTCCAGTCTTGGGTGGAGACGGCTTAGCTTGCAGTTTGGCTGTATAATTGCATCTCTTGCATATATTGTTATTGTGTGAAAAAAAAAAAATCAAGTGGTTGCTAGAGGTAATGAATGAATTTGAATTATGCTTTATGTTTTACATGTTATGCATAAACAGAGAAAACATAAATGGTTTGGTGGGATTACAAAAAGCAAATATTTATTTTAGTAGTTGGAATTCTAGATATCACTTTTGGAAAATATAAAATAATAAAACAATGGGAGGACTTGCTAAGGAAGTGAAAGAAATGGTAAAGGATAGTGAAGATTTAGAAGGATATTTAGGAAAAAAGTTTATTTATATATTATGATACATCTAATGTAAAATAAGCTGTTTGATAAAGCATATTTGCCTGCCCAGATATAATGGAAACATTTTTTTCAGGTATGTTTTCATTAATCTGTTACTCTGAGTTAAACCTTATTAGAAGAGGAGTTTTGTGCAGATCAGTCAATAATGTGGGGTTAAATCTAAGTAATCCAGTGTTACTACTTGTGATTTTTTTTACATTTATACTGGATATTGCCTATAATGGAAGAACAAAAAGGAAGAACTGTGGCAAGGTTTTGAGTAGTAAGCGTATGGATGTTTATAAAAATAAGACGACTGCAAACTGGGTGCTATAATAGAGTCTCCGGCCGACATGGAGATCCTCCAGAAGGGCCTAAATGAGACTGATGCATGGTGTCAAAGCCATGGTCTCAAGCTAAATGCAAAAAAATACGTAGTAATCCCCTTTGGAAAAAACAGAGTACCCGCACACTACAGCATAAGAGGTAATCCCCTGAAATCTGAAGAAGAAATAAGGGATCTAGGGACCCAAGTAGTCAGCTTTCCTTTGATAACCATATTGCCAAAGTGGTTAGAAAATCCTTCTATGTGACCCATCTGATCACGAAAGGGTTCGTGTCATGATCT
Source organism: Protopterus annectens (assembly GCF_019279795.1). Classification (NCBI taxonomy): domain Eukaryota; kingdom Metazoa; phylum Chordata; order Ceratodontiformes; family Protopteridae; genus Protopterus; species Protopterus annectens. The sequence goes on along the minus strand of NC_056743.1, from coordinate 889,589,924 downwards.
AAGGACGTAATGGTGCCCCTCTACTCTTCCCTCATCAGACCCATTATTGAGTACAATGCACCAATTGGAATGTACCGGGCTAGACATCTCCAGCAGCTGGAGAGACCACAGAGGTACCTAACCAAGAGGATTACTGGCCTCAAACAGTTGCCCTATGCAGCACGATTGAAAAAGCTAAGACTGTTCTCTGTTGCATACCGCTTTCTCAGAGGCGATCTCTGTCTAACGTACAGAGCCATGTCCAACCCAGAATTGTTGAACATGCTCCATCTTAGCAAAACCAAAGCTACACACTCTAGGGATATAAACCTCAACACAACAATAAATAGAACATGCTGGAGGGATGGATTCCCTTCGCAGAGACTTCCCTTACTATGGAACAGGGTCCCAATCTACATAAGACAGAGCCCCTCACTATCACTCTTCAAGAGGAACCTTGATGAGTGGATGGGTAACAGAAAGTTCACACCGGGGATCACACCAACAGCACTACTAGATAGGGACCAAGGGTACTAGCTGCTAGTACAAGGGTCTAGGGAACTACTAAAGGGGCGGTCAATACCGCACAACGTGACTGGGCTAATATATGCCTTCAGGGCAGATAGCCCAGTACCAACCTATGAACCTATGAACCTATAAGAAATTTAAGGACAGAGAAATGTCAAAGTGAAGGGGAGGTAGCAGAAAATAAGAAAAAATAATAAAGGATACAATCTAAATAGGGTGTTGAACAAAACAGGAGAGAATGGCATGAGGAAATTATTCAGAAATGATATTAAGTCAATTGTTAGTCACATTTAAGTGAGGTGAAAGTATTTGTATTAAAAAGAGAATAAAATGATTGTGGTTGAATATGGAAGACAGAACTTTATATACAGACTGGTACTGGATAAGTTGCCAGTAAAAGGGATAATGGTTTACAAAACAACGTGTGAAAGTTTGTGCACAAAATGTCAAATATAAAAAATGTAGGATATTTTTCTAGTCTGCCCAAAGGTTATGGGATAGGTTAGGAAATTAAAGAATATTTAAAGAAATGAAAAAATGTAAGTGGAAAAAATTGTGCATATATATTATCATGAATGTGATTAAAGTAAACAGGATAATCTGAACAGATTTAACAGGACTATTATATGGAAGAGATAGGATGCTAGAATAAAATGTTTACTATTTAATAAGACATGGAATGAGACTGAAATTACGAAAAATACTATTTTGGCACTGCAAAAAAGAGAGGGTGAAGATGAAAAATTTAGATTATGCTGTATTTTTTTGTTTTTCTTTCTTGATTGTTTTCATTTTATTTTAATTATTTTATGAGATCGTTCTACATGAATAACTTTTATTGATTAAGACATTTTTGAAAGTTGTATGTCAGCAGTGATATGTTAAGTAAAGGACACCTACTTTTTTGATAAGTGCCCTGTGATTGTTTACTTCTAATTGAGCTTCTGCCAAGTCATTCAGATGGGACAGTGGTTTAACATCTGATCTAAGGGATAGCACCCACAGGAGTGTAATACCCTCTTATGCTGTACAGTAGTATCAATAATGGAAAATTAATCTAGTCACCTGGACTGAGAATAGAGCCCACAGTCTTAATGGTCTGCTAGCACCACAGATGAGTGTATTACACGTTGAGCCACTGACATTAAGTGCTTTTCATTTTTCCATGGGACCTTCTCAGACCATTAAGAAAAATAAATGATGAAGGGTTAAAACTATAACAATAGTTTATTTTCATCAGGTTACCCAGGCTGATTTAAAGTGGAATCAACTGTTGGAGGTTGCTATGTGAGCAGTTCATTGTTCAGAAGATACTTATTAGGAAGTGTCTCAAATCACCTCGCAGCGTAATTATTCAGATGAAAATATTACATAGGACATACTAGACTTGGCATGCAGGCAGACTGGCACACGGTACCATATGTGGTGGGAGTACAAGATATTACATCACTGGTAGGTTAGTACTTCAGACAGTGTTCAAAAAACTTCAATTTAATACAGAGCTTTTGGGTATTATGTGTTGTCTGAAATTATCAGACATGTTCATTGTATCTGACATCTTTACCTACCAAGCATAATATACTGTCCTGTTGAAATCAGGTAGTTAATGAGAATATTCCTTTTCCTACACAATTTTGTGTGTGTGTGTGTGTGTGTGTGTGTGTGTGTGTGTGTGTGTGTGTGTGTGTGTGTGTGTGTGTGTGTGTGTGTGTATCTGTCTATAAAATGGTGTACCCTGGCCCTGTGTAATATTCAGAACATAGGCCCCTAACACATTTTTGACCATGTTTACATATATGTGTAGTTTGGGATTCAGCTTCCTGGTTGATTTAAATAATATGGTTTAAATGAAAAATGGGTGATTTTTTTTAATTTGAATATTCATTTTAAGCAAAACAATATTTCCAACCAATAAAAATAAATATCTTCCAAATTCCAAAAGATTTCAACCATAAAATCATTGAGACTGCTATTCTAATGCACCAGTGTCCATACCCATCAATTACAGGCACTTATGTACCAGCTCAAATGTCAGACTGATTAAAAATGCCTACAGTGAATTATTTCAACTTTTTACAGAATTGTACACCAGTTCCGCAAATCCAAAGTAGTGATTGTTTAGTTTGATCATGACAGCTGGGTCAGTCAGTCTCATCCACAGCCAGCCCTTATACCCAGCAACTATAGACTCATTGTTGACAGTATACCTCAAATGTATGACAGTGGCCAAAACTGATTATGGACACAGTGGTATATTTCAAGTTTGTTTTAGACAAACAATGGTTAGAGAATAAAGTATTCTACCTTTTTTCATACAAATGTTAACTATTCATGTAAAGTCAAACTGTTTAAACTGAGCAAAGAACAAACAAGAGGTAAAGTTGCTTTCATTCACAGCTCCACTCTACCCCAATCTAACTATAGCCACTTGGCTAAGTGTTTACACCTCAGACTTTGTTAGGTAGGTATATCTCAACATGCGACTGGGATAAAAATAATGAGCACATAACGTACTTCAACTAGTCCTTACAATAAAGAATTTCTTCCCTTCTTGCTTTACATAAATCATTTTAGCATTGCAAAGCCAGCCCAGAATAACTGTGGAAGTGTTGGAAAAACAGATAGTGGTGAAGAAGCTAGAGAGGAGAAAAGAATCCAACTAGGCATTCATAGACCTAGACAAAGAATACAACAAGGTCCCAAGAAAGCTGATTTGGGAAGACCTGTATGAGCATGTGCTATGTGCAAGGACCAATGACACAAATATGAACAGTGTTTGGACTTACAAAGGGTTTCCATTGGGAGTGAGTGTGCATTAAAGTTCAGCTCTTAACCAACTGATGTTCATAGTAGCAATGAACTACATTAGCAGACAGATGAACAAAGCTGCTGCATACGATGTGGCATTACAAGCAGACTTTGAACAGGAATGTGAGCAAATGATAGGGAGTAGAATACAAAATTCAAGGTTCATGGGATGAAACCAAGTACAGGCAAGATAGCATTCTTGACAGCAAATAGGGGATATCAGAAGAGGATGAAAACTGAGATATATTTATTTATTTATTGCTTTATTAATTTATTTTACATAGAAGGGAATAGTGGAATTAGTTAAGAGTTTCAGGTATCTGGAACAGGTGGTTGAGGAGAAGGGTAGTCTGAATAAGAAGGTCAAAGGTAGAATCATAGGGGCTGCAGCCAACTGGCACAGAGTGTTAGGGGTAGTATGTGACAAAAGAATACCAAATAAAAAATACACATACTGCCCCTGAGAAATGTGCCCCTTCTGAAAAGATACACCACATCTGACTGTAAAGTTGTTACAAAGGATTAGTACTGATTCTCCAATCATAAGCAGCTTATTATGTGTTTGAGACATGGATACCAAGAAATTTACCACAGAAGGGGAGCTCCAGAAATGGGTTTTGGCATCCATGTCAAGAACTTATACAGGGTTACTATTAGAGACCCAGTCATTATTATTGTAGTACATGAAGATGTATCTGCTCCATGTATTACTAGTTGCAGGAAAAACAACAATAAAATAAAGGAGTGCAAAGTGTTTTACTGGCTTTGAAAGCTGTTAAAGCACTCAGCGAGCACTGTTAGCAGCATTACGCTTCTCTTCTTTGCTTAACAATGCTGGACAAATACAAAAATAATGATGGGAAAACAGTTTTTAAATATTTCTCTAATTCAATTAAAAATGTTAATGGAACAACATGTTTTGCGTCAACATGCATTTTCTGAACAATTGCAAGTATGAAACTAATGCCTGGCATTAGGGGCTGACTGTAATCCCAACTGATTTACTAGAAAATCAAACAACTTTCAATGGATGGGTCAAATATATAAGGCAATATCTGGGGTATTCTGCACAAGCAGGGGCAGATGAAAGGCAGCAAGCAGAAGTACTCCTCTGGTAGAAGGTAAAATAGCTTTCAAATGTTGCTAGACACTTCATTGTGCCAGACCTTCTGTTTGTAAATGTGGCAGAGTGAAGCTCTAATAGCTTGGAAAAGCTCTTTTACCTTTTCTCACTATTCTTTGCCAGCTGGCCTTGTCAGAACTGTCTGATTGTCTAAACAGATAGTCAACAGGTGTGCAAGAATGCACAAAACCCAGGGTTGGGGAATATGCCTTTTCATCTGTATTGTGCACTCTTAGAGACAGTATATACAGTTATCGGGGAGTGGCGATGCAGGGCAGTTTGCTCCTTTGCAAAAAATGGGGATTTTACAATTTTTATTTAGTTTAGTTTGCATGCTATGAGGGTATTTCACACATTGCATAATGGCATATCAAGATTTGCATTGTCAATCTTTTGTTGCCAATGTTAGTGGGGTTGACATTTGGGCATTGTGATTTAGGTAAGTACACCTGTAAATATATTTATTTGTAAGCGTAATCATGAGACTTATGAATATATGTAAGATACTACATTTGTGGAAGGGATAATGAAGTCTTGTCTTTCCTTGGGTATTCTGAAGTTGTTGCAACATTTACTAATATACCAGCTCTATCTTTTGCCTATGAGGTTCTGTCTTATGTTTCATTATGATGCACTTTTGATTCTTTTCCTTGTGTTCTCTGATCTTTGCCACTTAGCTGATTATCAGCTGGCCCTAGTGCCTTTCCTCAATTTCTAGGTCTGCCTGCACCTCCTAACTCCCATTCACTATGTAGTAGTGTTGTGGTTAGCAAGGAGATCAAGGATTCCCAGGGCAGTATCACATTCGTGCTGTGAGAGTATTTTCTATTTTTAGACCCACCCTTGTGAGTGCCCAGTAACACCACAAGGGTGGGACGTATATACAATGGGTGTCAGTGTTGGTCTGTTCCTCACTTTTGCAAAGGGTTGACTTCATCAGGATGCCCCACCCACTTACAGGCAACACTTTACAGTTAATAAACCAGATGTGATGCACAATATACTGATAAACTGCAACCAAGAAAAGTGTATCATACTGGTACTCACTGACTCCACAAACACAGTGTAACCAAACGAATGAGCTTAGTAAATGACACATAAACTCGTTTGTTTGATTACACTGTTTGTGCAGTCAGTGTCCACCAGTACCATACACTTTTCTTGGTAACACTACAGGAAATAAGTGAAAACTTGTTTATTAAAATGACAGACTTAGCACTCTCACATTACACATAAAAGACTGCTTCAGAGTCATTCACAATACATACAGCACCCTCCTTAAATAACACCATAATACATTATACCACCAATCAAATGCTTCCTATTTTCTTTTAAAGATATACAACATAAATGTAAAGTAATCTAATATAACTATACATTATTTAAATATATATAAAATGATAGCATTAGTCTAAAATTCAGTCACCAGTAAAAATGTAAAAATATATATTTTTATGCTAACTTGTTTCACTTGCAATTGAGAAAAAAAACAGCAACTTGCTTTTACTTATATAACCAAAGCCTTTTGTTTTAATATTGGTATCAGGGAAACAGCATCATTGAGTCTTGGTGTCACTGTAGCATTCAATCTAAGTTGCCATTTTACCTCTCTTGCCTCAACCTCCAGTTTCTCATCACCCTCATTTTCTGTCTGCAAAACTCTATCAATCACAAAAAAATACATTTTGTAAATTCAGCACATGTAGTACTGTGGAGATAGAGAGCATTGTTCATGTCTTTGTTTTTGCTGGCTCTAAGGTGCTCACTTATTCTATCCCTGCACCTACGTGTAGTTTTACCTATATAATATCCAGGGCAGGAGGTCCAAGTTGCTAGGTAAACCACATTAGTAGAATTACAATTACATTTGCCAGGACATTTTAAAGTTAAATGTGAACTAACTACTGATACATACGGGCCATCATTAATGAACTTGCAAACCTACAAGCCCCACATTTGAACATTAATGACCTATGCTGCTTTGATTTATTTTTGTTTCTGTGCCCTTCCAAAATGTTTTTAATGTTTCTACCCCTGCTGTAAGCTATCAGGGGTTTGTATCCAAGTTTTTCTTTGGTTTCTTGTTCAAGACATATCTCCCAACTTTTATTAATGATATTAACTATAGTTGGGATCAAATTATTGTAACGCAAAACAATGGAGTCCCCTTCCCTAGTTTTCTGAGTAATTGTGGTGGACCTCCACCCATTTGAAGAATTGGTTGATATAATACGTGCCTTTTTTCAATTATTTCACGTTTCACTTTCACCAAAACCTTTAGTGGGTGCCCCCTCTCCAAAAACAAAGCTATCAGAGTGTATAATTCATTGTTAAAGGTTCTCTCATCACTAATAAGCCAGGAAAACCTCACCATATGTCCTTTTATTATACTTCTTTGATGCTGAGGATGACAGCTGTTATAATGAAGTAAAGTATTAGAAAAGGTTTCTTTTCTAAAGATAGTACTATGAAGCTTGTCATCATACTCATTAACCCAAAGATGTATATCGAAAAAATCTATTTCTTTGAGAATCCATCTGGTGGTAAACTTCAAACATGAAGTTGTGGAATTCAAATGCTCAACAAATTCATTGGCTTCCCTTTCATCCCCTTGCCATAAAATTAAGATGTCCAAGAATCGGTTGTAAGATTTAATCTTTTCCATCATATATTTTCTCTCACATTCCAATAATACCAGGTTAGCAAATATGGGGGTGCATTTCGCCCATAACTACTCCTGATATCTGGTGAAATAACTCCCCCTCAAAGATAAGGAAATTGTTTCTCAGAATAATTTCCATAATTTCTATCAGAAAATTAACTTTGGTCTTGTCAATTTTATCACTTTTCAATAAACTCTCCTGAAACATCTCAAGTCCACCCTCATGTGGAATAACAGAGAAAAAGATTTATGACATCTATTGTCAAAAATGAATAACCTAATTCCCTATTTGATTTCAGTCTTTCAGGACAATGCCAGGAGTCCTTAACAATATGTTCGGCATCCCTCTACACTGGCCCTGCAATTTTATCCACCCATGCTGCCAAAGGTTCAGTTTTTGACTCCTTTGCTGATACTATGGGTCTAAAGGGTGGATTTTGTGGATTTTTGTGGACTTTATTGATGCCGAAAATTTGGGGAGTTATTGTTTTTTCCACTATAAGAAATTTCAAGTCATTCTGGTCAACCACATCTTCAAAAAAAATGCATCAGACAAGAAAAAATCAATTCTCATATAAGCCCTGTTAACTTCATTTCTAGAAATCCTGGAATAGATGGTGGGGTCATTGAGTATCTCGAACATTTTCGAGACATAATCTATTTGAGACATGATGACTAACTCCCCACCTTTATCCGGTTTCATAATCCGGAGGTTATCGTCTCCAACTAGGGCTGTGAGAACTTCCTTTTCTTCTTTTGATAAATTTCCTTGTCTGTCCCATTTCACTGCTGTCACTGCTCTCATCTCTTTTTCACACATTTTTTCAAATAATGCTGTTTCATAATTATTGGGGGGGGGTAAACACACTTTTCCCTTCCAAATTCCTAGGTCCCTCCTCCATGTGCAAAGTAGGATGCCCCTGAAAGAACAGTCTCAAATTAAGCTGTTTCACATATAATTTCAAATTGATTAAATTGTCAACTATGTCAGACTTAAACTCAGGAACAAAGGAGAGACTCTTTTTCAATAAATCAAAGTGCATTTCATCCACTTTTAAATCACTAAAATTGTAAATCGTGAAGCCTTGTTTTTTGATAATGTCACATTCTAACACACCGTCACAGTTTGTTACACTACTGGTCTCAGAGTCATTACAATCATTATACAAATCAGCCATATCGTTTACAATGTCATGTCCTTCCATCTCATATTGTCCAGTGTCAAAAGATATTAATTCCATCTCCTTCTCCCCCAACCCCTTTTCCTCCTGTTGTAGGAGTGGTTCTGTTGGTTCCTGGAGTTCCTGTTTGCTTGATTTTTCTAGCGTTATGATCTCCTGGGTTGAAAGTCCTGTTCTATAAAAACTTCCTCATCATCACATTCTTCACAAAAAGCATCACCCTCCTTTCTTGAACAATTTTGCATAGTATAATCATTCCCCTTCTCACTATATTTTCCAGCTTTATTAGTAACTCTAGCTGTACCATCAGCAGGATAAGCTCATTTATGCTGTTTGGTATTTAAATTGTACTTAACAAATACCTCCACATCATGTAAAACCTTACAGTATTTGTGATTATATTGTTCAAATAACAAATCGTTCACTACGCTTTGGTTTAATGCTGTAATTTCAGTTTGTAAAACAGACAACTTACTTTCGTTGTTCTTAATGATGATGTCAAGCATCTCTAATCCGGCTTTATCAAAAAGCCCAATTAGTTCTCTGTAAGCTGCTGTCCCTGTCTCTATCCCCATAGGGAGTTTACATAGTCTCAGCCCTTTCGGGACTTGCTTGAGCGAAAAAGATTTCTTTAAGAAAGCATTATCCAACTGCAATGATCTATACTTTTTACATAGTTTCTCAAAATTAACTATTTTTTTTGAAGTTTGGCCTGTTTGCTTTCTCAGCTACTACTTAAAACAAAATACTTTGGTTATATAAGAAAAAGCAAGTTGCTGGTTTTTGCTCAATTGCAAGTGAAACAAGTTAGCATAAAAAATATATTTTAAAATTTTTACTGTTGACGGAATTTTAGACTAATGCTATAATTTTATATATATTTATATAATGTATAGTTATATTAGATTACTTTAAATTTATGTTGTATATCTTTAAAAGAAAATAGGAAGCATTTGATTGGTGGTATAATTTATTATGGTGTTATTTAAGGAGAGTGCTGTATGTATTGTGAATGACTCTGAAGAAGCCTTTTATGTGTAAGGTGACAGTGCTAAGTCTGTCATTTTAATAAACAAGTTTTCGCTTACTTCCTGTGGCTGGGATTTTTTTATTTTTATTTTAAGTCAGTGTGTCTGTTGGCACTATTTGTTTTTATTTCTAGTTATTATCCTGCCCTGGGAATGAACGGATCCTTACTACTTTGTCTTTGAAATTGAAGCACTCTTGGGGGAACTGATTGCATCTGTGCAGAAGTTGTCTCCACTATTAACAAAGGATCGAGTGAGGGAAGATGGAGAGACTTCCCTAACCAGTTCTCAAGCTGAACTATTTACCCTTCATACACTGATATTAACAGAGAATGGAAATGTTGCTACGGCTGTGAAAAGTAATGCATTGGGTGGAAGAGATATCTCGAGCTGGTTGGCGGCACCAGAAGTAGAATTTGGAGAAGTAGTAGCTGAGAAAGCGAACATGCTGAACTTGAAAATGCAAATAGTTAATTTTGAGAAACTATGTAAAAAGTATAGATCATTGCAGTTGGATAACGATTTCTTAAAGAAATCTTTTTTCGCTTAAGCAAGTCCCAAAAGGGCTGAGACTATGGAAACTCCCTATGGGGATAAAGACAGGGACAACGGCTTACAGAGAACTAATTGGGCTTTTTGATAAAGCCGGATTAGAGACACTTGACATTATCATTAAGAACAACGAAAATAAGTTGTCAGTTTTACAAACTGAAATTACAACATTAAACCAAAGCATAGTGAACGATTTTTTATTTGAACAATATAATCACAAATACTGTAAGGTTTTACATGATGTAGAGTTATTTGTTAAGGACAATTTAAATACCAAACAGCATAAACTAGTTAGAGACACAGCTGATTATCAAAATAATCGAGCTTATCCTGCTGATGGTACAGTTAGAGTTACTAATAAGCTGGACAATATAGTGAGAAGGGGAATGATTATACTATGCAAAATTGTTCAAGAAAGGAGGGTGATGCTTTTTGCGAAGAATGTGATGATGAGGAAGTTTTTTAGAACAGGCTTTTCAACCCAGGAGATCAGAACGCTTGAAAAATCAAATGAACAGGAACTCCAGAAACCAATAGCACCACTCCTACAACAGGAGGAAAAGGGGTTGGGGAAGAAGGAGATGGAATTAATACCTTTTGATATTGGAATTTGAGAAGGAAATGTGTGTTTATCCCTCTAAAATAATTATGATACAGCATTATTTGAAAAAATGTGTGAAAAAGAGATGAGGACTGTGACAGCAGTGAAATGGGACAGACAAGGAAATTTATCAGAAGAAGAAAAGGAAGTTCTCATAGCCCTAGCTGGAGACAATAACCTCCAGATTATGAAACCAGATAAAGGTGGGGGAAGGGGGGTTAGTCATCATGCCTCAAATAGATTATATCTTGAAAATGTTTGAGATACTTAATGACCCCGACCACCTATTCCAGGGTTTCTAGAAATGAAGTTAACAGAGCTTATATGAGAATTGATTTTTTTCTTGTCTGATGCATTTTTTTGTAGGTGCGGTTGACTAGAATGACTTGAAATTTCTTACAGTGGAAAATACAATAACTCCCAAAATTTTCAGCATCTCTAACATCCACAATAATTCACAAAATCCACCCTTTAGACACATAGTATCATTAAAGGGGTCAAAAACTGAACCTTTGGCAGCATGGGTGGATAAAATTGCAGGGCCAGTGGTGAGGGATGCTGAACATATTGTTAAGGACTCCTGGCATTGTTTTGAAAGTCTGAAATCAAATAGGGAATTAGGTTATTTGTTTTTGACAATAGATGTCATAAATCTTTTTCTCTGTTATTCCACATGAGGGTGGACTTGAGATGTTTCAGGAGAGTTTATTGAAAAGTGATCAAATTGACAAGACCAAAGTTAATTTTTTGATAGAAATTATGGAAATTATTCTGAGAAACAATTTCCTTATCTTTGAGGGGGAGTTATTTCACCAGATATCAGGAGTAGTTATGGGGGCGAAATGCACCCCCTTATTTGCTAACCTGGTATTATTGGAATGTGAGAGAAAATACATTTTTGACACCCATATTCTGGAAAAGATTAAATCTTACAACCGATTCTTGGACGACATCTTAATTTTACGGCAAGGGGATGAAAGGGAAGCCACTGAATTTGTTGAGCATTTGAATTCCACAACTTCATGTTTGAAGTTTACCAGCAGATGGATTCCCAAAGAAATAGATTTTTTAGATATACATCTTTGGGTTAATGAGTATGATGACAAGCTTCATAGTACTATCTTTAGAAAAGAAACCTTTTCTAATACTTTACTTCATTATAACAGCTGTCATCCTCAGCATCAAAGAAGTATAATAAAAGGACAGATGGTGAGGCACTCCCGGCTCATTAGTGATGAGAGAACCTTTAACAATGAATTATACACTCTGATAGCTTTGTTTTTGGAGAGGGGGTACCCACTAAAGGTTTTGGTGAAAGTGAAATGTGAAATAATTGAAAAAAGGCACGTATTATATCAACCAATTCTTCAAATGGGTGGAGGTCCACCACAATTACTCAGAAAACTAGGGAAGGGGACTCCATTGTTTTGCGTTACAATAATTTGACCCCAACTACAGTTAATATCATTAATAAAAGTTGGGAGATATGTCTTGAACAAGAAACCAAAGAAAAACTTGGATACAAACCCATGATAGCTTACAGCAGGGATAGAAACATTAAAACATTTTGGAAGGGCACAGAAACAAAAATAAATCAAAGCAGCATAGGTCATTAATGTTCAAATGTGGGGCTTGTAGGTTTGCAAGTTCATTAATGATGGCCCGTATGTATCAATAGTTAGTTCACATTTAACTTTAAAATGTCCTGGCATATGTAATTGTAATTCTACTAGTGTGGTTTACCTAGCAACTTGCATCTCCTGCCCTGGATATTATATAGGTAAAACTACATGTAGGTGCAGGGATAGAATAAGTGAGCACCTTATAGCCACCAAAAGCAAAGACATGCACAATGCTCTCTATCTCCACAGTGCTACATGTGCTGAATTTAAAAAAATTATTTTTTTTGTGATTGATAGAGTTTTGCAGACAGAAAATGAGGGTGATGAGAAACTGGAGGTTGAGGCAAGAGAGGTAAAATGGCAACTTAGATTGAATGCTACAGTGACACCAAGACTCAATGATGCTGTTTCCCTGATACCAATATTAAAACAAAAGGCTTTGGTTATATAAATAAAAGCAAGTTGCTGTTTTTTTCTCAATTGCAAGTGAAACAAGTTAGCATAAAAAATATATTTTTACATTTTTACTGCTGACTGAATTTTAGACTAATGCTATCATTTTATATATATTTAAATAACATATAGTTATATTAGATTACTTTAAATTGATGTTGTATATCTCTAAAAGAAAATAGGAAGCATTTGATTGGTGGTATAATGTATTTTGTGTTATTTAAGGAGGGTGCTGTATGTATTGTGAATGACTCTGAAGAAGCCTTTTATGTGTAAGGTGAAAGTGCTAAGTCTGTCGTTTTTAATAAACACGTTTTCGCTTACTTCCTGCGGCTGGGATTTTTTAAATTTAATTTTAATTTTAATTTTTATTTTAAGTCAGTGTGTCTGTTGGCACTATTTGTTTTTATTTCTGGTCATTCAGTTTTCACCAGAGAAATTGAACCATGTATAAATAAATACAAAACCTGATCATTTGCTATCATAACTTAGCATGTAATTTCAAAATAGTATTTAAAGAGACAATATCATTTAAGCCAGGGTAGTCATTTGCAGGAATACTCTGGCTTAAATGACACTATCTCTTTAAATAGTGTTCTGAAATTACGTACTGCTAAGTTATGATAACAGTCAGGTTTTGTATTTATTTATTTATTTATATAGGTACTATGATGTTCTTGGTTTTCAGTAATTTTAATAGCTTTATATATATATATATATATATATATATATATATATATATATATATATATATATAAAATGACTTTTAGATAGTTTTTATCAATTTATCAATTTGTAATTAATTGTTGTTTCTTGATGGTTGGAAAATGAATGAATGGACTTTATTACATAGACTTACTTATTTTACATTTAAATGTGGTGTTCACATCTTTACTACAGTTCTGATGAAGTCTAATGGGATAAAAGTGCTTAACTGTGTCAATGAAAGGTTTATTTACTTTTACACCATGGCTCCAGTGGTGTGGAGTTGTCGGTCAGCCATTTACTTGATTTTGTGCTTTATCCTGGCTGATTTGGCTTGGTTGTATTGGTTTTAACATAAGTTTAATCAAATATGAGATTTGTTTCACTGTAAAACTAGTCCCAGTTGAGGCAACTGTGTTCTAGTTAGACAGAGTTTCTAGACCCTCATGGTAGGATTTTCCCAATGAGAAAAAGGGGTTGGCCATTTCTCATGTGTGGCCACAGCTGTAGTCACTGGGCAGTGGTCAGTCAATGTGTATGGGAAGATTATGGACATTTTACATCTCCAGTCATCCTAAATCATCTTTGATTCTCTCTCTCTCTCTCTCTCTCTCTCTGGTTAATCCCTTCCTCTAACATCCTGCACAATCATCTTTATTTTTGTTTTCATACTCTAAAAAGACAGTGGTATAACTACTTCATATAGGTTTCCCTGGCCCCTTCTGTCTTGGTCAGAATCATATCTAGCATGATGTCCTTTCTGGTATAGTCCTACTCCAGCTTTCTGAACCTCTTATGGGCCAAGACATCAATCAACACCCCCATTCCTTCTCCACCCAGGCTGATCTTGGAAGACTGAGATCTTCTTTGAGCATAAACCTCTTCCCCTTATCCCTATGTATTCTCTTATCTGGTCTCTCTCCCTACCTCCTCTCTTGAAGTGAATAAGAGCTGATAAACTGTAGGAGTATTCATACACTGTAGTAAATTAGGATTATTCATACACTGTAGTAATCTAGGAGTATTCTCTCCTCCCTCACAACCTTCATTGGTAGATGTTCTTCCTCACTCCAGCCATTCATTTAATGCAATCCTTTATGCAGATTTCTACTACATTTCCATCCCTCACTTTTATGCCATTCCTGAACAAATTACATTGAGGTACCTTCACATTCAAACCCTATTATTAATGGCCTATATTTCTTTGATTCAAGCAATGTTTGTTCTCTCTTCTTGCCTCACTGCTCGCAGTTCTCCCAGATGTTTAACTTAACTCATTATATTGCATAGTACTTCTGTACCCCGGACATACACTGAATCAGTCCCCTTTGTTCTTCTGCTATGCTGTATGTTAAATTTTTTTTACAGTGAATTACCTTTTATTAAATCTCATCTGATAATGTCAAAATAATTCAAATGAGTGAATAGACATGACCCTAAATCCTTGTCTCTGCTTCATTCTAGAATTATAAGATATAACTTGTTGGTTTATAAAAGCTAAGTACCCTGTCCATTGACCCTTTACTGTTGGGGTTCAGGTCTAGTATGTCAATGGAAGTCAAGAATGAAGAACTGTGTAAATTGAGGAGGGTACCAGTAAGGCAGCAGGTATATTCACAGGTGTTTCCTAGCCATGACTTAGCACCTATGTCTATCTTCATAGTCTGCATTATTGCACAATGGCTATACAAAGCTTGCTTATCCCACTGCCACGTGAAATGCTCATCTCTGGGGTCCATACTGAAGCTTTATAAAATATGTAATAGCTTTCTGTAATTTCTAGTCACCCCCATAC